>NW_017677105.1:0-8532 GCF_001879085.1 Nicotiana attenuata
ACATTTAATATGGATCACGTCAATGCAATACCCGGTAATCACTCCTCAAAAGAGGGGTTACACGTGGCATTAGCGCACCAATCATCATATCCATATCTACCCTTCCCACCCCGTTAAGGTATTAAAGCGCGGATAGGTCTCGATCACTATTGCATGCTATTACCCGTCCCATTCCTATCAGTCCTGGAGGCACTTAGGACTACTATTCCTAAAGGGAAGGGATATTAGGCTGATTGGTTTCAAAGGATAAAAATCTAAGGCGACATATAAAGCACATACTGCATGTTGGGGAAATATATAAACGGATAAAGGCTCATATACACCTCCTTGAACAAAAGCACATAACTAGCATGACTTGCACATACTTTTTAGGTCTGATTAAATAATACTATAGACGAGGGGATCTTGATTATTAAAGCAGATTTGTTTATTACATAACTCAGATAAGAAGTCCGAATCAGGCCTGCCTGCTGGTTGTAGCAATTAACAAAAGCGGATTCGATTTTACAGTTATTACTCTAAGGCTTGCCTAAGTGTTTAGACGGGGTCCTATAGGCATGATATCTACTTAATTCAGAAGGTGGTGAAACCTTGATAACTCAAAGCGAATTGTTTGAAATCCTATAGGCATGCTTGCTAAACCTCGTTAAAATAAGGGAATTAGATTATATAAAAAAGGGCTCAGAATGGACGAATTGCAAATGACAGTATCCCCTATCGCTGATTTTTACTCCTATGAACATGATATCTAGGATTACTGATTTTAGACCCTTATAGACCTAATTGGTGATCTTAAACCTTTGTATACATAGTATCTAAATGAATAATGTCAAAGCCCTATAGGCATAATATCTAGTAGACAATGGAAACAGGCAGGTTCTTTACTTGGGAATTCCTACAAGCATGATTTCTATACTTTATACGGATTTTAACATGCTACTGGGTTATAACCAATTGGGCCCTAAAGAAAATGATATCTAAACAGTGACAAACGTGCAGAATTTTAGATAATTCCTATAGGCAGGTTATCTAGATGTGAAGCTAAACAAGCAGGATTTAAAGTAAGTCCTATAGACATGATTTCTAAATGCAGAATTAAAAGCAGTCCTATAAGCATGTTTTCTAAATGCGAATTGGACATGTAGAAAACGCAGTCCTATAGGCATGTTTTCTACCCCCGAGCATGCATAAATACCCAAACCCTTTTCACTATCCAGCCCCAAATGTTCATTACAAATTATTACAAACCAGGAGTACTGAATTACATCAGAAAAGTACAAAGAAAAGTTACAACCAGAGGAAGCCTGATTCTTGACTTCCTCTCTGAGTTATGGAATAAACCACCTCAAAATGCCATTGATCCAAAGCCTTTCTCAAACTTGAGTGTGTCAGAGTTCCCTATGGGTCTCAATAGGACCCCGGGCAGTGCTCACACCCATGTTACATAACCAGAATAGAGATGAGTGCAGTGTGGAAATGCCAGCCCTCATGTGTCCAAGTTCATAGATTTGGGAGGTATTAGGGTTGTAGTTTGATGGCGGCAGCTAGGGTTTGTGAGGGATTGTAGAGAGAGTTGAGAGGGAAATGGATTCAAGGGCGGCGTTTGGTGTGAAAATGGGGTGGGGTAAGGGGTCGTTTGAGGTTAAAATGGAAAGGGCTGATATTGGTCGTTGATCTAAATGATCAACGGCCAGGATTGAAAGGGTTAGGTAGGGGATCCGGGTTGGGTTATTTAAATGGGTTGTGGGTCGGTTTGAATGGGAATTGGGTCATAGTAATTGGGCTTCAAATTGGGGGTTCAATTCAGGCCATAATTGAAATATAATTGGGCTAGATTTTAAATAGCCAATTTTCCCCTTTTTATTTTATAAAAAATAGTAAATTAATTCCTGGAAATAAATTAAAGGTACTAAAATGATATGTAATACATAATTATTAATTTAAAAATACTGGACTTAATTTTTATAGATATAATCGCAATTAAATCTAAAAGAGGCTAATATTGCAATTATATGCAATTTAACTTTAAAAATACTAGATAAATTTGTAAAAATATGCAAAAATTATCTTGACTATATTTTAGTATAAATATGAGAATCCAATAAATGAATCACCAAGATCGATAACTTTGGGAATTATTATTGGGTTTTTTATGAATAAAATAGGGGAATAAATTGGTTAAAAATCCTTTAAAAATTAAGAAAATAAAACATTAGGACATACTTATATATGCATATGTATGCTATTCTGAAAGTATTTTGCATATAAAAATATACAGGGAAAAATTGGATATCAACAACTGCCCCTCTTTACCCGGGAAGGATGAAATTTTGTCGGGTAAAGATAATGGCCAATTTTGACCAAGCGAAACGGCTTGAGAAATTAGGCCGCACCCTGGCTTCTGAGTTGCCTACATATCCCTGGTCTTACAGGAATCAGGCCATATGTAGTTCGGGATCCGTCGGCGGAGTATGCCGATGGAGAATTTCGAGAACAGACGCAATATTCAGGACGGGGGAATGGTTAAGGTTTGACACGGCTGCGGTAACTAGAGCGGGATTGATCCTGCCGAGATGGCCGTTGCTCGCCGATTTACATGCAAATAAGCAATACAAGCATATATTGTGCATAAATTTAAACATGATGCAATTTCCCGTCGGACCATGAGGATTGTCTTCGGACGGTTAGAATGACGTCCTTAGACCATGATGTCCTGGGCCATGAAGCGTATAATAAAGGATTCGCAGGCCATGAAATGATGCTCTCAGGATATGAGGATGATGCCTCCGAACCATGATGCCTTTGAATGATTTGGCGATCTTTCAGCCCATGAGATGCAGTATTTGGCGATCTTTCAGCCCATGCAATGCAGTAGGTGGCAATCTTTCAGCTATGCAAATGTGGATAAGGTGGCGATCTTTCAGCCATACAAATGTAGATAAGGTGGCGATCTTTCAGCCATGCAATGCAGTAGGTGGCGATCTTTCAGCCATGAAAATGTGGATAAGGTGGCCATCTTTCAGCCATGCAAATACAGGTAAGGTGGCCATCTTTCAGCCATGCAATGTAGTAGGTGGCGATCTTTCAGCCATGCAAATGCAGAGGGAGGTAAAGCTTAACCTCGGAAGGCAGAATGGTAGCCTTATGCAATGCGAAAATGCAGATGGAGACAACGTTTAGTCTTGGAAGGCAGAATGGTAGCCTTATGCAATGCGGAAATGCAGATGGAGATAGCGTTTAGTCTCGGAAGGCAGAATGGTAGCCTTATGCAAGAAATAAAATGGCAAGCGGTAACAGAGCTTTCTTAGCTGATAATAGATTGTGATATGGCGACTGCTGGAAACATTGTGACACACGGAACGTCACCGGTGTGGATCGCAAATGTGAGTAAGTGCGGCAGTTCTGAGAGTTGTATTCCTGAACGATGTTTGTCTTGTGAGTATATAGTATGTCTGATGCTTTCGTAATCCGAGTACCTACGTCCAAAGAAAAATTGGGAGTTTTGTAAAGGGGGGGAAGGTTAGTTCGTATACCCGCTGGCTCTACTTGAACTGCTCGGCTTTGATCTGGTGATACTGTATGTATCGTTGGGGTAGCGTTGCTAAACAAGGCAATTTTAGTAATAAACATGCATGATTTTGTAAAAAATATGACATAGGTATATAATTAAGAAACAACTTTTAGATTAACCGACGACTGTGACGTGGTTCAAGACATTGCAACCCCTCTTGCTATGGAATTTTGAGGGTCCTCCTCAAAATTCTGCCCCAGTTAATGGTTGATACTTCTGGCTGTTGCTTGTGCGACGATCGGCTGAAATTACTTCGGAATTTTGAGGGTCCTCCTCAAAATTCTACCCCAGTTTCCAATTTTGGGGGGGGGGGAATGAAAATTTTATTTAATTGTGACCGAACCCATAAGGCTGCCTACGTATCCCCTCTTAAACGAGAATCAGGTCAGACGTAGTTCAAACTACATCATATAGGGAAAACATGGAGATTACACATAGTAACGCTTGACTGCATCTGAATTAATCGGCTTTGGCCAGACTTCTTCGTCCATTTCTGCAAGTATGAGGGCCCCTCTTGTCAAAACCCGGTGAACCATGTGCGGACCCTGCCAGTTGGGAGAGAACTTCCCTTTGGCTTCATCCTGATGCGGAAAATTTTTCTTTAATACCAGTTGTCCTGGTGTGAATTGCCTTGGCTTGACTCTCTTGTTGAAGGCTCTGGACATTCTGTTCTGATAAAGTTGACCATGACAAACTGCGTTCATTCTTTTCCCATCTATGAGAGCTAGTTGCTCGTAACGATTCTTCACCCATTCTGCATCGTCGAGCTCAGCTTCCTGTATGATCCTTAGGGAGGGAATTTCTACCTCAGCGGGAATGATGGCCTCCGTACCGTAAACTAGCATATAGGGGGTTGCCCCGGTTGATGTGCAGACCGTGGTGCGATACCCCAATAGAGCAAATGATAGCTTCTCGTGCCACTGTTTATGCTTCTCTATCATTTTCCTCAATATCTTCTTGATATTCTTGTTAGCGGCTTCTATGGCTCCATTCATCTGAGGCTTGTACGCTGTAGAGTTCTTGTGTCTGATCCTGAAGGTTTCACACATGGATTCCACCAAGTCGCTGTTGAGATTGGAGCCATTATCAGTAATGATTGACTCTGGAATACCGAATTGACAAACAATGCGGTCGCGGACAAAGTCTGCCGGGACTTTCTTAGTCACTGCTCTGTAAGATGCTGCTTCAACCTATTTGGTGAAATAGTCGATTGCTACCAGGATAAGTATGTGCCCGTTGGAAGCGGCGGGCTCGATTGGTCCAATAACATCCATTCCCCAAGCGCCGAACGACCACGGCGAGCTTGTTGTGTTAAGCTCATTTGGAGGCACCTTTATCATGTCTGCATGTATTTGACAGCGGTGGCATTTTCGGACATACTGGATGCAGTCTGTTTCCATAGTCATCAAAAAATAACCGTCGCGAAGTATCTTCTTTGCTAAAACAAAACCATTCATATGTGGACCATATGTCCCAGCGTGAATTTCTTCTAGTAGCTTGGATGCTTCCTTTGCGTCGACACACCTTAGTAGTCCCAAATCAGGAGTTCTCCTATACAGGATTCCTCCGTTGTGAAAGAAGTTGTTGGACAATCTCCGCAGTGTGCGTTTCTGAGTATGATTGGCAAGCTCTGGGTACTCTCCTTTTGCAAAATATTCCTTGATATCATGAAACCAAGGTTTTCTGTCTGCTTCCTCTTTGACATGGGCGCAGTAAGCTGGCTGATCATGAATTTTTACTGGAATGGGATCAATGAAATTCTTGTCTGGATGCTGTATCATATATGACAAAGTAGCCAATGCATCGGCGAACTCATTTTGGATTCTAGGAACATATCGGAATTCTGTCTTTGTGAACCTCTTCCTCAATTCCTGTACCTGATGTAGATATTGGGTTATCTTGGAGTTCTTGGTTGCCCATTCTTCTCGTACCTGATGTATAAGCAAGTCTGAATCTCCAATTACTAGCAACTCTTGCACGTTCATGTCAATGGCCATCTTGAGCCCTAGGATGCAAGCTTCGTATTCAGCCATGTTGTTGGTGCACGGGAACCTGAGTTTGGCAGACACCGGATAATGCTGACCGGTTTCTGATACTAGGATTGCTCCTATGCCAACTCCTTTGAAATTTCCTGCTCCATCGAAAAACATCCTCCAACCATCATAGGATTCTGCAATGTCTTCTCCTATGAATGATACTTCTTCGTCAGGATTCGTATTCTCCATCTACAGGATTTTCAGCAAGGTGATCTGCCAGTGCCTGTTCCTTGATTTCCTTCTGAGTTACGTAGACAATGTCAAATTCACTTAAAAGGATTTGCCACTTGGCTAGATTTCCAGTGGGCATGGGCTTCTGAAAGATGAACTTCAAAGGATACATCCTTGATATGAGATATGTAGTATAGGCACAGAAGTAATCCCTTAGCTTCTGGGCCACCCAAGTCAAAGCACAACAGTTGCGCTCTAACAGAGAATACCGGGCTTCGTAGGGAGTGAACTTCTTGCTGAGATAGTAAATGGCCTATTCCTTTCTCCCTGTTTCATCGTGCTGCCCCAAAACGCAACCTAAGGCACCGTCTAGTACTGCGATGTAGAGTAGTAGGGGTCTACCCGGCTCGGGCGGGACCAAGACTGGTGGTGTTGACAGGTATTCTTTGATTCTGTCGAAGGCTTTTTGGCAGTCATCAGTCCATTTGGTAGCGGCGTCCTTCTTTAACATCTTAAAGATTGGCTTACAGATAACCGTAGACTGTGCTATGAACCGACTGATATAGTTGAGTCTTCCCAAGAAACTCATCACATCTTTTTTGTTCTTTGGTGGTGGAAGTTCCTAAATGACCTTGACCTTTGATGGATCTAATTCTATTCCTCGGCGGCTCACAATAAACCCAAGCAACTTTCCGGCGGGGACCCCAAATGCACACTTCGCGAGATTCAGTTTCAGATTGTACCTTCGCAATCTGTTGAAGAACTTCCTCAAATCTTCCATATGATCAATGGACTTCTTGGACTTGACAATGACATCATCCACATATACCTCACTTTCTTTGTGTATCATATCTTGAAAAATGGTAGTCATGGCCCTCATATAGGTAGCCCCTGCATTCTTCAGGCTGAACGGCATCATTTTGTAACAATACATTCCCCACGGCGTAATGAAAGCCATTTTACCAGCATCTTCCTCATCCATCCAGATCTGATGATAACCAGCGAAACAATCCACAAATGACTGCAACTCATGCTTGGCGCAATTGTCGATCAGGATGTGTATATTTGGCAAGGGAAAGTCATTTTTCGGACTGTCCCGGTTGAGATCCCGGTAGTCGACACAGACTCTTACCTTCCCGTCCTTCTTTGGTACTGGTACACTGTTGGCTAACCATGTCGGATATTCTACTACCCTGAGAACCTTAGCTTTGACTTGCTTAGTGACTTCTTCCTTGATTTTCAAACTCATGCTGGCTTGAACTTCCTGAGCTTCTGCTTTACCGGCGGGCATGTCAGATCAGTTGGCAGTTTATGGGCCACGATAGACGTACTTAGACCAGTCATGTCGTCATATGACCAGGCGAATATGTCCTCATATTCCCTTAGAAATTCTGTGTATTCCTTCTTTTCTGATGGCGACAAATGAACGCTGATTCGTGTTTCCTTGACATTCTCTGTATCTCTCAGATTAACAATTTCTGTCTTGTCCAGGTTGGACTTAGGTCTGTTTTCAAAGTTCTCAACTTCTTTGACAATCTCCTCTGGTATGTCATCTTCCTCTGAATCAATGTATGTTTGTTGCGTTGTCTCATTGCATGTCACAGTCATTGGTTCATCAAGATAAGTAATAGTAATGCTGTATAAGTGAAGTAATGAGAGAAAATAATAATGAGTGTTGAGTTATAAGAAAAATCGAAATGCTTTGATAAATTCCATAACTGTTTTGAACATTGAAGATCCTATTGCGGAAATCAAAAATGCGAAAAGAAAATATTATCTAGTAAAAAGTAAAAACAGTGCATAATGCTTGTTTAGCCTTGCTACCCCGAGGCTTGCCGGGCTCTGGTGGTTCTGATGGTCCAATTGTTGAGGTATGCTCCTCTACTCACAGCTTGTATGGAAGGACCTTCCTCCCCCTCCTCCTCGAAAACAACACAGCAATCCATGTCATTGTCTTCTAAGAACAAGTTCTTCACCGCAGCAAGTGCCTCTTCTTCGTCTATCCCATAAACAATGTCAGCCTGTTGGAAAGTCTGCTCCAAAGGCGGTATTGGCTGTTCCAGTGGGTAGTAAGGACCGCGCCATGGTGGCGACCAGTTGTTAAATTCCCCCCAAGTGTACTCGTACCCCAGACCGAAAGTAGTGACGTGCTTCTTGAGCTTTATGGGTTTAGCAATCCCCTGAAGGTTCTTGCCAAGCCCCTTTCCAGGTTCGTACCCACTCCAATTCAATATGCCCTCGATCTTGTTGTTCCACCATTTATCTTTGTCAACAACATTGACTCGCTCGATGTGGTGGTAGGTCTCCCTACCTAACTTTCTTCTTCCCCCTATTGCCGGAATGGTCTGACGACTATATATAGGATTGCTGCCATCACCGTGAATGATTACTTCCTGGTGATTCCATTCAAATTTCACGGCCTGATGTAGTGTCGAAGCCACAGCTCCCGCAGAATGAATCCAAGGGCGTCCTAACAGCAGGTTGTAGGATGCTGGCACATCTATTACTTGAAAGTCAACCTCGAACCAAGTTGGTCGCATTTGAAGGCTAATTTCACCGATGGTGGACCTCTGGGATCCGTCAAAAGCTTTAATGTTGATCGCTCCTTCTTTTATCTCGTGCAGCCTTTTACCCAGCTTCTTGAGTGTTATGAATGGGCATATATTAAGGCTGGAACCCCCATCAATTAGGATCCTAGTGATGAAGTAGTCTTCAAATTGCACGGTCGATATGCAATGCTTTGTTATGACCCAG
>NW_017677105.1:8552-34420 GCF_001879085.1 Nicotiana attenuata
CACGTAGGAGCAGCAACAAATTTGGCATACCAGCCACGGTCCTTATCATCCTCAGGGCTGACTAAAACTCTCTTACTCCTACGCTACCAAAGTAAAGATCCCATGTCGGAATAACTTAGGGGAGTGGAGGTGAATCAGATGAAAAAAGGTAAAAGGCAAATTAGCCAAGCTAGCCAAATGCCTTGGACAAGCAACAACCCTCCATACAATGGGGCCAATTTGTCCAAGACAAACATTGAAAAAACGGCAGAACTCGATGATAACAGGATCAATGGGAGGTCTAAAATTCAGTGTAAAAGGATATGTATACACGAAAGAAATCCAGTCATGTAGGATGTGATTCTTTGATTTGCATTAGGAATTATGATGGGGAAGTCAGATTTCCAATGGAATCTCTACGAATGACAGAGATTAAACCTTCAATAATTTGAGAAGGATAGACATCAGCACGATCAAGAGAGGACATAGAGGAAACCTGATTTCTAATCGATTCCCTATCAGAATAAAAAGAAAGTTCAGAGGGGACAATTTCATCTACTAAGGGTTCACGAACTGGTTCATTGGAATCTCTGCTTTTAGAAGAAACTCTGTGTGGAAGAGAACCCCTGGTTCTAGAAGAAGAAGGAGGAGTGGAACTAGGTAAAGATGAAGGCGAACCTCGAATGGAGCCTAAGCTACTTAACCTACCTCCTCTCCTACTCCTAGTTGGATCAAGTGGAAGTTCATCTACAATAAGAACTTTACGAGGATCAGGATTTGAAGAAGACATGGCTGAACAAGGAAGAAGATAAGAATGAATATTCAAAGTTAAGAAACTTTTATGAGAAAGACAAGACAAAGGTTATATTTATACCCAGAAGCAACCGTCAAACAAAAAAGGTAATGATGGGGGCGTCATAAAGAAAATGTCACTTCATGGTTGGTGCAGCCGCAAAAAAGCCTTAAAAGACGCTGAAGGGTTGTAGACCCAATTAAAAGGCGCCATGTGTCACGAGCATTAAATGGAAGTGACATACAAAGTGTCAGTTCTGAAGGAGGTATAATAGCGGCAAAAATTCCCGCTTTAATGAGATCCACTTCCCAAATATTCAATTGTTGAATAAATGGCAAGTGGGGGGACTATCTGTATTGGAAAAATCAAGTTAACATATTGAATTAATTGTGTGATGATATACCAAGACACGTGGATCAATAAAAGAGTGACAACTGGCAAAGGATAGCTGAAGAGGCACGGGCTTTGACAGGCACGGGCANATTGGTAATGAGATGGTTGGGCATTTGAGGCTTGGTATACATGCGCGGGTTGGGAATATCGTGGGCGAGGTAGGCTGATATAGTGGGAGGTGGAGGTGACTGATAAGTCGGTGCTGGGGGTTTGTAGGAAGGTGCTTGGTAGTTTGGAGCTGACTGATATGTGAGTGGAGGCATAGGATAGGTTTGGTATTTGAGGGGAGACTTGGTCCTTTGTGCAACCATTACGGCCCCCACGTCTCTCTTCTTAGACACACCACCAGACTGCAAGGCTTTATTTGTGGCTTGCAAGGCCTCGAAGTTTGTAACCATGCCGCTTTTGATACCTTCTTCAATGCGTTCTCCCAGCTTGATGATGTCGGAGAACTTGTGATTTTCAATCAACATTAGCCGTTCATAATATGCTGCGGGTCATGGGCCCGGACAAAGAATTTGTTCATCTGTTCCTCTTCTAAGGCAGGTCTGACCTTAGCAGCTTCCGACCTCCAGCGAGTAGCATACTCGTGAAATGTTTTTGTAGGCTTCTTCTTCAGATTCTGAATGTAGAATACGTCCGGCGCATTTTCCGTGTTGAATCTGAACCTGTCCATGAAATCAGAGGCCATTCCTACCCAATTTGACCACTTCTTAGGATCCTGGCTGATGTACCAGCATCTCCCTTTAGACTCCTCATGAATAGTTTCATGCGGATCCTTTCGTCCTTTCCTACTCCGACCAACTTGTCGCATTATGTTATTAGATGGACCCTCGGATCACCTGTACCGTCAAACATCTCGAACTTGGGAGGTTTGTACCCCTCTAGCAGTTCAACATCTGGTTGTATGCAGAGATCTTCATAGTTCAACCCTTCAATACCCTTACATCCCTCGACGCCTTGGATTCGGCTAGTCAATTTCTTAAGCTCTTCAACCAAATTCTTGATGAGGGAATCGTTCTCCTCAGATTCAGGGGTGCAAGATATAGGTTGGGTGGAGTGTGGCATAGTCTCCACGTAGATAGGGGTACTATGGTGGGTGTGGAAGTGGTCATTTGTGGAGTTCAGGGGTTCTGGGATGAGCAGTGGGGTATTGTTTGAGGTATGGCAGGTGTTGCAGTGATGGTGAAGGGCGGGATGATTTTGTTGCTTTGGGATATTTTGTGGGGGGTGTAGGGTTCTGAGCATTTGGGAAATTGATATCTGGGGTAGTAAGGGAAAATGACAGACTTGCTAAATTCCGAACCTGATCAAGTCCTTCTTGGAATTTCAACAGTTTTTGCTTGAGTTGGGATGCATTTTCCTTAGGAACCTGGGTACCATGACCATGAGTGACCTCTACCCGTTCGGTTGAGTTCACCTTTCTGGCGTTGTTGAAATCTTCCATCTTTCCTTTGTTCTTGTTTTTTACAGGACTAAGAGGAGGAGTGGGTGGAGGGCCCTTGGATCTTTTGGAATAGGATGATGTTTCCAGAGTGCTCGAACTAACCTTTGGAGAGGGGAATAACAAACAAAAATAAAACAAAAGGGTAACCAAGTTAGTGAGGATCATAAAAAGTATTCCAATATTTAAACACGTAATGCAGGAATGTAAATCGTGCCTTAATTTGGGAACCTCGTTGTGCCCAAGGTAGGCCTAGGGACAAATTGATTTGGAGAACTTAGAATGCTAAATGCCTCATTTCATTGATAAAAAATAAGACGAATCTCAAATCGACGCTAAATAAACAGGAAATAAAAGTTACTAATGGCTATTGGCCTTGTTACATTTTAAAACGAAAAAGATAAACTCCTATCTACTTGGTCCCAGAAGGACCTTCCCCAGATTCAGCATCCTTGGCTCCTTCGAACAGCTTTCCTAACTCGCGAAGTCCTAGCAATAGGTAGCAATTTCTATGATCTCGTTGTTGGGTTGAATTTTCGGGAGAGAAGGTAGGTTGCCCAGATATTTCCGGACAAGAGTTTGATCACTAGAGTGAAGATCTTCCTACCAGCTTAGCAGTTTCAGGTGGATGATGGTGACCATGCAAAATCTGGGGACTTCGTGCCTCATATTTCTGCAAGACAAATAAGGTTAGGCCCTTACCCCCACTAGACTCGACTATTTAATATCAACAATTGGCAGAAAGCATTTAGTTCTCCAAATAAATGCAGAAAACGTGGCGATGTCCGTTTGGGTTTAGGGAAACCCAGTCGACTTTGGACAAGGCTATCTTAAAGAGTCATTATGCGGACAACATAACTGACTCGGCTAGGTTTGACCATGATGCATGCATAGTTTAAACAGAGTAAGGTTTCTATGGGGTTTTAGACTGGTACCCTTGAGCGGACAACTCAAGGGGGAAAGTCACGGAACCGTCGACTATACCGTTGATCGACTGGTTTTACCGCAAATATGCCTTTTTCGGATTTAGGCGGTAATAATATAGGAAGAGCGCAACCACTCATTATAAGCGTTGCTATGGTATTTGTTTGGCACGAGTGGAATATGATGTTGAGCATGGTTATGCAATAATTAAAAGCATGTTGTCACGTATTTGCACGTTAAGAAAGTAGTAAATACAGCAGTTTCATAATTCAAAGCAGTAATAAAAGGAGGAAACAAAAGACAAGTCAGTTTTGCAATTGAAAAGGGAATTGAATGCTTAAAGGAATTAAACAAGTAATTGCACATAAAGGAGCATAAATTCACAATGATAGTCTGAAATGGTAGCCTAAAAGTCCCCAGCAGAGTCGCCATGCTGTCGCGCCCCCTTTTTCTCGCGAAATCGGGTTTATGATATTTGGGTATAGGACAACTCGTTCATTTTGGGAACTGGGCTTTGCATTTTGAAGAGTCGCCACCCAATGATTTGAGGTGCATTAGGACACCAATGGGGTTCAATTCTAAGTTCCATTTGAATAACCAGAGATAGGGTAAGGCTTGAAGTTATCCCAAGGGGAAGGTGTTAGGCACCCCTCAGGATCCACTAGTGTGGTTCCCGGCCAGACAGTTATTGTGAATTTAGCAAATAGATAAGTATGGGCTCAAATAATAGGGGATTTAAATTTAAACAGATAAAAGAAAGAACAATTAAAAGAAGAGTTTTAAAAGGAGTTTGCAAATAAGGGAAAAGGGGGGTCCTGGGTTTACATTTAATATGGATCACGTCAATGCAATACCCGGTAATCACTCCTCAAAAGAGGGGTTACACGTGGCATTAGCGCACCAATCATCATATCCATATCTACCCTTCCCACCCCGTTAAGGAATTAAAGCACGGATTGGTCTCGATCACTATTGCATGCTATTACCCGTCCCATTCCTATCAGTCCCGGAGGCACTTAGGACTACTATTCCTAAAGGGAAGGGATATTAGGCTGATTGGTTTCAAAGGATAAAAATCTAAGGCGACATACAAAACACATACTGCATGTTGGGGAAACATATAAACAGATAAAGGCTCATATACACCTCCTTGAACAAAAGCACATAACTAGCATGACTTGCACATACTTTTTAGGTCTGATTAAAAAATACTAAAGACGAGGGGAGCTTGATTATTGAAGCAGATTTGTTTATTACATAACTCAGATAAGAAGTCCGAATCAGGCCTGCCTGCTGGTTGTAGCAATTAACAAAAACGGATTCGATTTTACAGTTATTACTCTAAGGCTTGCCTAAGTGTTTAGACGGGGTCCTATAGGCATGATATCTACTTAATTCAGAAGGTGGTGAAACCGTGATAACTCAAAGCAAATTGTTTGAAATTCTATAGGCATGCTTGCTAAACCTCGTTAAAATAAGGGAATTAGATTATATAAAAAAGGGCTTAGAATGGACGAATTGCAAATGACAGTATCCACTATCGCTGATTTTTACTCCTATGAACATGATATCTAGGATTACTGATTTTAGACCCTTATAGACCTAATTGGTGATCTTAAACCTTTGTATACATAGTATCTAAATGAATAATGTCAAAGCCCTATAGGCATAATATCTAGTAGACAATGGAAACAGGCAGGTTCTTTACTTGGGAATTCCTACAAGCATGATTTCTATACTTTATACGGATTTTAACATGCTACTGGGTTATAACCAATTGGGCCCTAAAGAACATGATATCTAAACAGTGACAAACGTGCAGAATTTTAGATAATTCCTATAGGCAGCTTATCTAGATGTGAAGCTGAACAAGCTGGATTTAAAGTAAGTCCTATAGACATGGTTTCTAAATGCAGAATTAAAAGCAGTCCTATAAGCATGTTTTCTAAATACGAATTGAACATGTAGAAAAAACAGTCCTATAGTCATGTTTTCTACCCCTGAGCATGCATAATTACCCAACCCCTTTTCACTAGCCAGCCCCAAATGTTCATTACAAATTATTACAAACCAGGAATACTGAATTACATCAGAAAAGTACAAAGAAAAGTTACAACCAGAGGAAGCTGATTCTTGACTTCCTCTCTGAGTTATGGAATAAACCACCTCAAAATGCCATTGATTCAAAGCCTTTCTCGGACTTGAGTGTGTCAGAGTTCCCTAAGGGTCTCAATAGGACCCCGGGCAGTGCTCACACCCAAGGTACATAACCAGAATAGAGATGAGTGCAGTGTGGAAATGCCAACCCTCATGTGTCCAAGTTCAAAGGGAGCTCATGGGTCCCAAGGCAAGGCTCACATGAGGGGGGCAGAACTTAAGTCTAAGAAGAGAGTGAAAGTGCAGAAACAGAGTTTTAAGAGTTGAGGGAATAAAGGAGAGGGAAAGGGTGATGGGAGACAGCCATTAACATTTCAGGGAGTCAATAACTTCACACAAAGGGGGCAGGGGATTGGGAATCCATTGCAAGGATCCAATACACTTAGGCATGGGTTAACTTTGGGCATGCACAGCAATAGGAAGTGCTGACATGCCTGTAAATCAACCAGAACACACAACATATAAGAGAAACATGGAGGTTATGATCCTAGGAGGACCAAGTTTGGGTCATGCACAGCAATTTCCAATGCTGTCATGCCCCAAACAAACCACAAGTATTAAACATATTGGGGTAGGGATTTAGGATTCACAGGTCATAATACATTGATCCAGAACAGGAGAAGGAAAATTATAGCATGCTAAATAATGGTACTAGGTTAAATACAAACAGTAGGCAGACAAGAATGCAAGAAACAGTAAGCATGTTGTTGTTGGTGCGGGAAAACTTAATTAGAACATACCAGTAAGAAATGAAAATGCAGAAAATAAGCAAGTTTCCCCACAGCCTAACCTTGGCTTTCAGCCGGCTAGGTAAGGCAGCAATATAGTAGTAGCAGAGAAGAGAGAGAGTTTTGGTGTAGTGTGTGTTTGAACTCAAGTGTTATGCCTTGTGTTCGTGTTTTTTGAAAGAGAAGAAGTACATGGTATTTATAGTTTTTGAAAGCGAGTAAGAAAGAGGTAATAAGCTACAAACATGGCAACAATCATGATTCAGAATCAATTATACAGGTGATTGCCTTTAATTAAGGGATCACTTGCTTAACTGGCATTGGCAGGTTCAAAAATAAGGAAAGAAATCAATTTATAAGCAGGCTGACAGTTGCCATAAAAGAAGTAGTAAAACATTAAGTAAGCAATCGAGTCTAGGTACAAAAATACACTAATTTTGGAAAGAATTCAGCAAGGCAAAACAGGAAAGGAAAATCAATTAACCTTAACAGGCGAGTGAAATCAGAATTCCACAAAGGAAAAGTTTGAAATCAGTCACAAGTTGAAGGTCAAAAAAAGAAGGAAACTTAGCATATAAATAGGGCGTATAAACACTATACATGCGAGGCCAAGCCTGTTGGCAGAAGGAAATAGCATACAACAGTAGCATAAAAATTCAGTAGATAGCAACATTCGAAACATGATAGTCCAGTAGGTCAAGTAGTGAAGAAAACATAAAATATCAAAGGCGTGCGAAGATCTCCGGGTAGCAGGTGAGGAAAATCCCCCTTTAAAAATTAGGGTTTCGAGCATAATCGAATTTTAGAGATGATAGAAAACCTGAGTTAGAAGAACCACACAAAGGAATAAGAGATTTGAAATAAAGAACTTCAAATCGAGTCATGCACCTAAACGAACAGTCTCAAACCCAACACCATAGGATTTTCAACAATAGGAGAGTTTTAAAAGAAGATAAACAAGCAAATTGGATAGAGACAAACATTCGTCTAATAAACAGTCGTAAGAAATTAGGGCTTTTAACATGCAAACTCAAGTAGAAGAACGATATGAGCAAACATAGCAAAACATGTCAAAAAATAAGAGAAACGTTTGAAATAACTTAACAGAAACCCTAATCGGAAAAGATAAGGGGTTCTGAAGGCAGAGTTTTAAAAGAAACTTCGAGAAAAACGCTTAGAAGTTCAGGGCAAACATAGATCTGAAATAGATCTAAAAGAAATCGAAAGAACCTTAGAGGTTAGGGTTTCAGAAGAACCCCAAGTGATGAGAAAGGCCTTGAAAACCATCGATACAAGCAGGAGAGTCAAAAGTCTGACTCGACTAGCCATGGCTGGCCGGTGAAAGGTCAGAGACGACGGGAGAACAGCCATGAACTGAAATCGAACAGGGTCTGGACCAAGCTCTTTCAAGACCTATCCTTGAGACCATAAGAATCGAACACGTAGAAGCCATGAGAGGTTGATACAGGTCTCCGATGACCTTGGAAGCAATAGATTTGGGAGGTATTAGGGTTGTAGTTTGATGGCGGCAGCTAGGGTTTGTGAGAGATTGCAGAGGGAGTTGAGAGGGAAAGGGATTCAAGGGAGGCGTTTGGTGTGAAAATGGGGTGGGGTAAGGGGTCATTTGAGGTTAAAATGGAAAGGGTTGATATTGGCCGTTGATCTAAATGATCAACAGCCAGGATTGAAAGGGTTAGGTAGGGGATCCGGGTTGGTTTATTTAAATGGGTTATGGGTCGGTTTGAATGGGAATTGAGTCATGGTAATTGGGCTTCAAATTGGGGGTTCAATTCAGGCCATAATTGAAATATAATTGGGCTAGATTTTAAATAGCCAATTTTCCCCTTTTTATTTTATAAAAAATAGTAAACTAATTCCTGGAAATAAATTAAAGGTACTAAAATAATTTTTAATACATAATTATTAATTTAAAAATACTGGACTTAATTTTTATAGATATAATCGCAATTAAATCTAAAAGATGCTAATATTGCAATTATATACAATTTAACTTTAAAAATACTAAATAAATTTGTAAAAATATGCAAAAATTATCTTGACTATATTTTAGTATAAATATGAGAATCCAATAAATGAATCACCAAGATTGATAACTTTGGGAAATTATTGGGGTTTTTATGAATAAAATAGGGGAATAAATTGGTTAAAAATCCTTTAAAAATTAAGAAAAATAATAAAACATTGGGACATACTTATATATGCATATGTATGCTATTTTGAAAGTATTTTGCATATAAAAATATACAGGGAAAAATTGGATATCAACAGATGCCACGTGACACCTCCGTCTAACTAAGGGCAGATTTGTTAGGATAGTAAGACGGCAGGGACTTTTATGGCCCAATATTATAACAAGGGACAATTTTAAATAATTTACCATAGTAGAGGGACAGATCAGACCCTTTTTCCGTATAAACAATTGGTATCCTATTACTACAGGAATGAATAGTCCAAAATTCTCTCACTTATTTTTCGCAGATGACCTAACATTGATGGCTAAGGCTAATGATAAATCTTGCCTAGCCATAAAAAATGGTCTAAATAATTTTTGTAACTTATCAGGTCAAAGTATTAATACTACCAAGACAAAAATTATCTTCTCTAACAATTGTCATCCTAACACTGTTAAGGACATCACAAACACCTTGGGTCTTAAAAAGGCATATCCTTTGGAACTTATCTAGGATTCCCAATTTTAGAAAATAACCAAGACCTAAAGATTACCATTTCAACATAGACAAGATGAGGGCTAGATTGGCAAACTGGAAAACAAAGTTTATCAATATAGCAGGAAGAACCACCTTAGCTCAAGCATGCCTAAATTCAATTCCTAATCACTACATGCAATACACCTTACTACCTAAAAAACACTAAAGAACATAGACAAAATCCAAAGAGAATTTATATGGGGTTCTACAACGGAGAAGAAAAAACTCCATTTAGTCAAATGGTCTACAGTTTGCCAACATAAGTCCAATGGAGGGCTGGGTATAAAAAATGCTAGTGCAAAAAATCTCACCACCCTAACAAGCTTAGCCTGGAGATTGCTCACAAACACAACTACTTCGTGGAAAAAATTAATTATCACCTCCTATGGTACTAGCAAAGCCAAAAATCACCACTCGTTTGTCTGGAAGAGCATTTTGAAAGGTTGGGAATATTGCAATAGAGGTATCATTTGGTCACCCCATCTGAATTCCAACATGGATATTTGGCATACAAGCTGGATTCCTAACATTAAAAATCTTAAAAGCACAATAGAGGGTACTCTCCTTCGATGACCTTTCTCTAAAAATTAAAGACATCTATAGTAATCACGATTGGAACCTTGATAATTTATCAATAAAAATGCATGAGGATATTAACGAAAATATTTATAAGGTTAATATTCGTACTAGGGGTGCGCGGTGTGACACACCTATTTGGTCAAGAAATACAAAGGGTGTTTTCACTACAAAATCTTGTTATGACTTAAGTGAATCACCTAACAATAGTGATATAGAGTTTGATTGGATTTGGAAATTAAATTGTCCAAGAAAAATCCACTTCTTATGGCAATGCCTCCACAATAGACTTCCATGTAGAGCATACCTAGCACATATAGGGATCAACACAGACCCCATGTGTCCAATATGCAAGACAAAAGAAGAATCTATTGAGCACATTTTCTTTGATTGCAAAGCAACTAGTGCCTATTGGAATAACGTGGGATGGTCAAAATATTGTAATCTACCCCAAACAAATTAGCTTGCTAAAGTAAGAGATTTTAATCTCGATTTACACCATAGTTGTATCAACTGGAATGCTCTTTTCCCTTTCCTTCTATGGAACATTTGGATTAATAGAAATAATAATAATCAAAACAATACTTCCAACCCAATAAATATTGAATTCACCATGAAAAGGGCCATAGAATACAAGCTGCTAACCGGGAGTCATCACTACCCTCTCAAAAAAATAGCAATCAACATAAAATGGTTAAACCCCAAAAAGGTTGGTATAAATTAAATGTTGATGCTAGCTACAAAGTTGTCACGACCCGGATTTCTCACCATCGGGGGTCGTGATGGCGCCTACTCGTAGAAGCTAGGCAAGCCACGCATCTAGAATCCATAAATGCTTTTGTTTAAAATCCATTTAGCAGGAATTAAATAATTAAACAATGGCGGAATTTGTAATTTAGCGGAAGACTTAAACGATATAAACCAAATAATGAGGAAAAAAAATCCACATGTGCCTCTACCCAGAACTGGTGTCACAACATTCACGGACTACTAAGATTACTACATACAACCGTTTGAAAGAAAGTAACACTGTCTGTCTTGAATATAAGAGATAACAGATCATAAATAAAAGTAGAGGAGACGTCGGGCCTGCGGACGCCTGCAAGCTACCTCGGTGTCTCAGTGAACTGAAGGCTGGCTCCCGAGCTACTACGGCTGTCCGGCACCTGGATCTGTGCAAAAGAGCACAGAGTGTAGTATCAGCACAATCGACCCCATGTGCTGGTAAGTGCCTAGCCTAACCTCGGCGAAGTAGTGACGAGGCTACGACCAGACTATCAAATAAACCTGTGCAGTTATATAAAATACAACGGAAAGTAAAGCTGGTATAAGCAAGTAAGGATGGGAGGGGGAAACATGCTTCGGGGGATAACAGGTAAAAACAGAATATCAAGAGAATAATAAAGAACATCAATAATTTAACTCTAACACGGATAAGGGAAATAAAAGCAGGTTTCACTGTCAGTACATATCTCGTTGCAGGCGTGCAACCAGATCCCATTTCATGTATCTCGTGGCAGGCGTGCCACCCGCTCCCATTTTATTATATCTCCTGGTAGGCGTACCACCCGCTCCCATTTTATTATATATCGTGGTAGGCGTACCACCTGCTCCCATTTTATTATATCTCGTGGTAGGCGTACCACGCGCTCCCATTTTATTATATCTCGTGGTAGGCGTACCACCCGCTCCCATTTCATTATATCTCGTGGTAGACGTAACACCCGCTCCCATTTCATTATATTGTTGCAGCGTGCAACCCGATCCATATATAATATTGTTGCGGCGTGCAACCCGATCCATATATAATATTGTTGCGGTGCGCAACCCAATCCATATATATAATAGTGTTGCGGCGTGCAACCCGATCCATATATATAACATTGTTGCGACATGCAACCCGATCCATATATATAACATTGTTGCGGCGTGCAACCCGATCCATATATATAAAATTGTTGCGGCATGCAACCCTATCCATATATAATATCTACAAATATGACAAGAGTCCCGACAAGGGATCAAAAGGTCTACACTATCCCGGCAAGGGAAAAAGAAACAGCTATAACCAAACTTGTCACAACACCTATCTATCTCAGTCATGCCCAAAACTTGTTACAACACCTAACTACCTCGGCTATAACCATAATCCTTACCTAACACAAAGAATCATCAACCTAAGTATCCGTAATATCAATTAAGAACACAATACAAGGGACCCACAACTCACAATAGCCCGGCAAGGGGGAAACATAATGATCTCTTCTCTTTCTCACTTTTACTTCACAATTCACTTCATCACTCGAGCCACTGCTCTAGAGGTTCAATTATCACAATACTTTCACAATTCGTTATACAACTGGAGCCAACGCTCCTCAACGTTCATCAGTCACAATTCTTTTCACAACTTTACACAACAAATAGAAATTTTCACCAAGGCATGAATAATACAACGAAATCATGGAAATCACAATATAAGACTCACGGTCATGCTCGACACCGACGTATAGATACTCGTCACCATGCCTATACATCGTACTCAAACGACGTCCGTTTTCAGCCAAACTTTACAGAAAGTGCTTAAACCATATATAAGACTTGTACCGGTGCCGGAACCAAAATACGAGCCCGATACCATAGTCTTTTAATCAAATTTCATTTTCATTTTCCTTAATCATTTCCAGAAAACAATTTTACACAAAAATTCATTTCTCGGGCTTGGGACCTCGGAATTCGATTCCGGGCATATGCCCAAGTCCCATATTTTCCTACGGACCCTCCGAGACCGTCAAATCACGGGTCCGGGTCCGTTTACCCAAAATGTTGACCGAAGTCATATTTATCCAATTTAATATCAAAATTTAGCATTTTTCTCACAAAATTAATATTTAAGCTTTCCGGCTACGCGCTCGGACTGCGCACACAAATTGAGGCAACCCCAAATAAGGTTTTCAAGGCCTCAGAAGCACAGAATGAGTAAGGAAACAAGTGATGACTCTTTGGGTCGTCACATTCTCCACCGCTAAAATAACCGTTCGTCCTCGAACGGACAGAAGAAAGAAGTACCTGAGTCGGGGAAAATCGGACTCGGACTCCCAGGTCGATGCCTCAGGAGGCTGACCTCTCCACTGAACACGAACAGAAGGACAACTCTTGGATCTCAACTGACGAACCTGCCTGTCCAGAATAGCTACCGGCTCCTCCTCATAACACAAGTCCTTGTCCAACTGGACAGTACTGAAGTCTAACACATGGGCTGGATTGCCGTGATACCTCCGAAGCATGGATACATGAAAAACTGGATGTACGGCTGATAAGCCAGGCGGCAATGCAAGTCTATAAGCCACCTCTCCCACTCGATCAAGAATCTCAAACGGACCAATGAACCTTGGGCTAAGCTTGCCCTTCTTCCCAAATCTCATCACGCCCTTCATAGGCGACACTCGGAGCAATACCCGCTCACCAACCATGAATGCCACATCTCGAACCTTGCGGTCTGCATAACTCTTTTGCCTAGACTGAGCTGAACGAAGCCTATCCTGAATGATCTTGACCTTGTCCAAGGCCTCCTGAACCAAATCGGTGCCCAACAACCGAGCCTCTCTTGGCTCAAACCATCCAACCGGAGACCGACATCGCCTACCATATAAAGACTCATAAGGAGCCATCTAGATGCTCGATTGGTAGCTGTTGCTGTAGGCAAACTCCGCTAAAGGCAAGAACTGATCCCACGAACCTCCAAAGTCAATAACACAAGCTCGAAGCATATCCTCTAGAATCTGAATAGTCCGCTCGGACTGACCATCCGTCTGGGGATGAAATGCTGTGCTCAACTCAACCCGTGTGCCCAACTCTCGGTGAACTGCTCTCTAGAAGCGCGAGGTAAACTGCGTACCCCGGTCCGAAATGATAGATGCCGGCACACCATGAAGGCGAACAATCTCCCTGATGTAAATCTCAGCTAATCTCTCAGAAGAATAGGAGACTGCCACAGGAATGAAATGTGCTGACTTGGTCAACCTATCAACAATAACCCATATCACATCGAATTTCTTCCGAGTCAGCAGAAGTCCAGTAACAAAATCCATAGTAATCCGCTCCCACTTCCACTCGGGAAGCTCAATCCTCTGGAATACACCACCAAGCCTCTGATGCTCGTACTTAACCCGCTGACAATTCAAACAACGAGCCACATATGCTACAATATCCTTCTTCATTCTACGCCACCAATAATGCTGCCGCAAATCCTGATACATCTTCGCGGCGCCCGGATGAATAGAGTACCTGGAACTATGGGCCTCCTCCAAAATCAACTCTCGAAGTCCATCTACATTGGGCACACAAACTCGCCCCTGCAATCTCAAAACTCCATCCACATCTAAGGTAACCTGCTTTGCACCTCCTCATTGCACCGTGTCTCTAAGGACACACAAATGAGGATCATCAAACTGCCGATCACGGATACGCTCCAATAATGAAGAACGAGCGACCGTGCAAGCTAACACACGACTAGGCTCAGAAACATCCAGTCTCACAAACTGATTGGCCAAAGCCTGAACATCCAAAGCAAGCGGCCTCTGCCTGACCGGAATATAAGCAAGGCTGCCCATACTGGCTGACTTCCTACTCAAAGCATCGGCCACCACATTGGCCTTCACCGGATGATAAAGAATGGTGACATCATAATCCTTCAACAACTCCAACCACCTCCTCTGCCTCAAATTCAACTCCTTTTGCTTGAACAAGTACTGAAGACTCTTGTGATCAGTGAACACCTCACACGCCACACCATATAAATAATGCCTCCAAATCTTCAATGCGTGAACTATGGCTGCCAACTCTAAATCATGCACTGGATAGTTCTTCTCATGAATCTTCAACTGTCTCGAAGCATAGGCAATGACCTTGCCATCCTGCATCAACACTGCTCCAAGCCCAATATGGGAAGCATCACAATAAACTGTATAGGGCCCTGAACCTCTGGGAAATACCAACACCGGTGCCGTAGTCAGAGCTGTCTTGAGCTTCTGAAAGCTCGCCTCACACTCATCCGACCATCTGAACTGGGCACCCTTCTGGGTCAATCTGGTCATCGAGGCTGCAATAGATGAAAACCCCTCCACGAACCGTCTGTAGTAGCCCGCCAACCCTAAGAAACTCCTAATCTCTGTAGCTGATGCTGGTCTAGGCCAGTTCTTGGCTGCCTCTATCTTCTTTGGGTCTACTTGAATACCCTCAGCTGACACAACATGACCTAGAAATGCAACTGAACCCAACCATAATTCACACTTCGAGAACATTGCATATAACTGACTATCCCTCAGAGTCTGAAGAACCACTCTAAGGTGCTGCTCGTGCTCCTCCTGGCTGTGGGAGTATATCAATATATCATCAATGAACACTATCACGAATGAATCCAAATAAGGCCTGAACACTCGGTTCATCAAGTCCATAAAAGCTGCTGGGGCATTTGTCAACCGAAATGACATAACCAAGAACTCATAATGCCATACCGAGTGCGGAATGCTGTCTTAGGGACATCGGATGCCCTCATCCTCAACTGATGGTAACCAGATCGCAAGTCAATCTTGGAAAATACCCTGGCACCCTGAAGCTGGTCGAACAAATCATCAATCCTCGGCAGTGGATACTTATTCTTGACCGTTACCTTGTTCAATTGCCGGTAATCAATACACATTCTCATTGACCCATCCTTCTTCTTGACAAATAACACCGGCGCACCCCAAGGAGAGACACTGGGTCTAATGAAACCGTTCTCAAGCAAATCCTGCAACTGTTCTTTTAACTCCTTCAACTCCGGCGGGGCCATACGATATGGCGGAATAGAAATGGGCTGAGTGCCCGGAACCAAATCGATGCAGAAATCAATATCCCTGTCGGGCGGCACACCCGGCAGGTCTGAAAGGAAAACATCAGGGAACTCACAAACAACGGGCACAGAATCAATAGAGGGGACCTCAGTACTAGAGTCGCGAACATAAGCTAGATAAGCCAAACACCCCTTCTCGACCATACGCCGAGCCTTCACATACGATATGACACTGCGGGTAGATTGACCTGGAGTCCCTCTCCACTCTAAGCGAGGCATACCCGGTAAAGCTAAGGTCACAGTCTTGGCATGGCAGTCCAAGATAGCGTGATAGGGTGATAACCAGTCCATCCCCAATATAATATCAAAGTCGACCATATCTAAAAGCAACAGATCTACACGAGTCTCCAGACCCCCAATCACCACAACACAAGAGCGATGAACTCGATCAACCACGATGGAATCACCCACCGGCGTAGACACATAAATAGGAATACCCAATGCATCACTAGGCATGATCAAATACGGGGCAAAATAGGATGACACATACGAATACGTAGACCCCGGATCAAACAACACTGAAGCATCTTTATCACAAACCAAAACCGTACCTGCACCTCCACCTCTAATACCTTTACCTCCACTTTTAGCATCTCTACCTCCACCTCTAATACCGCTACCTCCCCCTCTAATACCTCTCTCTGAGTGATGTGGAGAAACTTCTCCAGAAATAGCTGCGTGAACTGCTCCCAAGTCAAAGCTGGTGACCTAACTGGTATAGCCAATCAATAATCTCTCCAACAGGTCTTGGCGGATCCAGACAAGCGAAAGGTAGCAAAATCGACCCCATTGGTCTCCACGATCCCCATGTTCTTGAGAACCTCCTGACAACTGTCTAGAAAATACTAGGGATCCTCAGTAGATGCACCGCTGAACGTAGTAGTGAAGAGCTTGGTGAAACTTATCCTACATCCACAAAGCCTCTGAAGACGTAGCTGATCTATCACAGGTCTGATCTGCTGCTCAGCCGAAGAAGCGGTACATGACCCCTCCATTCGTGAAGGGACAAGAGCAGAGGTTTCAATTTAGCATTTGAGAAACAAGACCGCACGATAGGAAAGAACAAATGTGAAACTTTTCCTAACTCTGTAGCCTCTGGGGGATAAATACAGACGCCTCCGCACCGATCCCTCAGACTCTACCGAGCTTGTCCGTGAATTGTGAGACCTATGTAACCTAGAGCTCTGATACCAACTTGTCACGACCCGGATTTCCCACCATCGGGGGTCGTGATGGTGCCAGCTCGTAGAAGCTAGGCAAGCCACACATCTAGAATCCATAAATGCTTTTGTTTAAAATCCATTTCTACCAATTTAATTAACAGGAATTAAATAATTAAACAACAGCGGAATTTGTAATTTAGCGGAAGACTTAAACGATATAAACCAAATAATAAGGAAAAAAATCCACATGTGCCTCTACCCAGAACTGGTGTCACAACATTCACGGACTACTAAGATTTACTACATACAACCGTTTGAAAGAAAGTAACATTGTTTGTCTCGAATATAAGAGATAACAGATCATAAATAAAAGTAGAGGAGACGTCGGGCCTGCGGACGCCTGCAAGGCTACCTCGGTGTCTCACTGAACTGAAGGCTGGCTCCCGAGCTACTACAGCTGTCCAGCACCTGGATCTGTGCAAAAGAGCACAGAGTGTAGTATCAGCACAACCGACCTCATGTGCTGGTAAGTGCCTAGCCTAACCTCGGCGAAGTAGTGACGAGGCTAGGACCAGACTATCAAATAAACCTGTGCAGTTATATAAAATACAACGGAAAGTAAAGCAGGTATAAACAAGTAAGGATGGGAGGGGGAAACATGCTTCGGGGGATAACAGGTAAAAACAGAATATCAAGAGAATAATAAAGAACATCAATAATTTAACTCTAACACGGATAAGGGAAATAAAAGTAGGTTTCACTGTCAGTACATATCTTGTTGCAGGCGTGCAACCCGATCCCATTTCATGTATCTCGTGGCAGGCGTGCCACCCGCTCCCATTTCATTATATCTCGTGGTAGGCGTACCACCCGCTCCCATTTCATTATATCTCGTGGTAAGTGTACCACCCGCTCCCATTTCATTATATCTCGTGGTAGGCGTACCACCCGCTCCCATTTCATTATATTGTTGCGGCGTGCAACCTGATCCATATATAATATTGTTGCGCCGTGCAACCCGATCCATTTATAATATTGTTGCGGCGCGCAACCCGATCCATATATATAATAGAGTTGCGGCGTGCAACCCGATCCATATATATAACATTGTTGCGGCGTGCAACCCGATCCATATATATAACATTATTGCGGCATGCAACCCGATTGATAAGTAGGATTTTATCGTGTTTTATGCCCCTACTTGCCTATGCTTTGAGTATAATTTGATACAAAATAATCCTAAAATACTCACAGGTTGTGCTTGATTGCAGGTTTGAGCGACAAAGTGACTGAAATGTCAAAGATCGGCTCAAAAGGGAGTGAAACCTGCTCAAGTATCAAAGGCCAAGTAAAGTGATGGAAAAAAGAGCCTGGTGCGGACCACACAAAAGTGCACGCGGCCACACTAGGAGATTCAGAGAAGTGCATATTCAGGGCTCTCACAATGCGGCCGCGGTTGGATTTATGCGGCCCGCGTTCAGCTCACGCGGCCGCGCCACTTTTTCATGCGGCCCGCGTGAAGAGATTCAGAGAGATGCCAGTTGGGACCAGAGCAAGCCACGCGGCCGCGGTCACACTTACGCGGTCCGCGCCAGAGCTCCTGCGGCTGCTCTACACTTTCATGCGGTCCGCGTCCCTCAACTTCAGAGAGTTAAATTTCAAGAGTTCAAGAGCCAACGCGGCCGCACTACCTTTTTGCGTGGCCCGCGCTGACCCCGCAGGGGTATTTTTGTCCAGTTTTTCCAGCCACTATAAATTGATCCTTTTCCCATTTTTAGGTTAAGTATTGTTTTTCTGAAGCTGCTGAGCTCGTGAGAACACTGGGTTTAGCCATTTTTGGCATTTTTGACCTTCAATATTGTATTTCTTCCTTAGTAATCAATTAATATGTTTGCTTCTTCATCTATTTCTTTAATTTCTGCATCTAGCATGAGTAGCTAAACTCACTAGCTAGGGTTGTGGCTCAACCCTAGTGTGGGTAATTGATGGGTGTTGCCATCTAAGGATAGATTAATTTGGGTGTTTGCTATTTGGGTTAATTTTAGGTTTTAATTAAGGATTGGTGGTTGCAAACACTGATTCTAGCTTGGTGGGTTTAACTCTTCTTGAGAAAGAGAGTCTATGACCCCAAAATTGACCCAACAAGGAATTGGGATGGACCCATGAGAAATGGTAGTCCCAATTAATGGGTTAAACCTCGAGAGAGTAATTACCCTAGTTGAACCCTAGTTGTTTGGTCTAATTGGCCTACCCAATTGGTCTCGAGAGAGTCAATTGGGCAAAATCACTCTCTCTACCGGGAGGTGTGAGAGTGGGTACAATTGAGCAACGGTTATAGCATAAGCCCCAAATATGTCAATTTACCCTTAGTAGCATCTATCCGTTAGTTAGCCACCTAGGCAATGCCACGACCCTAGTGCCTTTCTCTATATTAATTACAACTTAGCAATATCTCCGTAGCATAATTTAGCTTCAAACATTAGTCTTATAATAGTAGATATAAAAATCAAAACCAAAGATGTTAGAAGTGACATTAGATGCACAACTGCAATTCTAGACTAAACAGACAATAACTACTATTCGGGTAAAAGCTGTTGCAACCCGCTCTTCCTACCTTAGTGTAGTGTTGAGTCAGCAGCGATCAACATTTTGGCGCCGTTGCCGGGGAGCTTACGGTGTTGACTATCTGTTTAGCTCGTTTTGTGTTTTGCTTCTCTTTCCTTCTTGTTTACTAATTTTGTTTGTGTCGATCATTCAGGTACTATGGCTCTTAATGCAAATGACCCTCTTGGCAACGTGAATGCGGGGGAGGAGGTAGATGATCTTGAGCCTGAAGAGGTTCAACCACCTCAAGTTCCACATAGAGGCCGTCAGGCCGACGCAAATGACAACAATCCTATTCCAGACCCTCCTCCGCCACCGCCAAGAGCAGTCCCAAGAGTTCTACCAAATCAAGGGTACGCGAGTGCCATTGTTCCTCCCCGAATCCGGGCGGGGAACTTTCAAATCACAAATGTCATGTTGACCTTGCTCGAGGAAAGAGGGTATTTTAAGGGTGCCTCCGATCAAAATGCATACAAGCACTTAAAGGGGTTCATAGATACATGCTAGGGCAGCAAACAAACAAACGTGTCAAAGGATGCGTTGCGATTGAGGCTTTTCCCGTTTTCTCTTCGGGGTAAAGCGTTGGGCTGGTTAGAAAGGCTTCCAAATCATTCTATTCACACATGGGATGAATTGGCGCACAAATTTATTGCCAAGTTCTTTTCTCCAAGTCATATGGCGGCTCTTCGCGATGAGATTCTAGCTTTCAAACAAATGCCAACGGAACCTTTGCACGAAATTTGGGAAAGATATAGAACAATGGTGAAGGAGTGCCCTAATAACGACATGACCGAGGCGATGATACAAAAAACCTTTTATCGGGGCATCAACACCACGAACCAGTGCATTGTGAACCAACTGGCCGGAGGGAACTTTATGAAACTTTCTTATCAAGAGGCATGTGATGTACTTGATGAAATGGCCGACACGTCTTCGGCATGGCAAAGCTGAGCGAATGTGCCCCAAGGTGACCCCACGGTCATCCACTTGCACAAGGAGTTGAACGATCATGGCCAAGCTATTGCCGAACTTACAACAACCATGAATCAATTGGCGAAGGCGCAATTGCAACAAGTCCAAAACCCGCGCCAAGTTAATGCAATGGAGAGTGTCTCTATGTTGAAAAGGAGGGAAAGAGGGCAACAACAACCTCAAGGTAATGGTGAGCAATTTGACAACAACAATGATGGTGGTGGTTATTCGAATGAGTGCTATGATGATCAAAGTGAGGAATGCCAATATGTCAATAACTACCAAGGAAATAGAGGAAATCAAGGGAATCAACAATGGCGTCCCCAAAGCAATTGGGGCAATCAACAAGGCGGCGGTAATTGGAATAACAATAAGCAACAACAAGACGGTAACAATTGGAACAACAACAATCAGAACAACAATTGGGCTAATCAAGGTAAAAATCAAGGAAATTGGAACGGGAACAATAATAATTGGAGCAACAACAATAACAATCAAGGAGGGTGGAATAATGGTGGTAGGGGGCAAGGCTTTCAAAGGCCCCCCATGTTCCAACAACCAAACAATCCACCCCCCTTTCAATCCCAAGGGTATAGTTCTTCCGGAAGTGATATGGGACGGATAGAAATGATGTTCGAGAAGATGATGAAAAAGAACCAAGACTCGGATGCACAATTGGCTTCACACAACACATCTATCCGGAACCTAGAAGTGCAAATAGGGCAAATTTCTCAAGTGTTGAATACCCGACCTAAGGGAGCACTACCAAGTGATACGGTAGTGAACCCAAAGGGAGGTAATAATCATGTGATGGCAGTCACAACGAGAAGCGAAAGAGGCGGTGATGTGCAAGCCTCAAATGAAAATCGAGTGGTGAATGATGATGTTGAGTTCCAAGAAGATATGAGTCCGTTGATTGTTGAAGATGTGGTTGAGACAAATGTGAACAAGGAAGTGAGAATAGATATTGATGAGGCCAAGGTGGAAACTCAAGAGGCCGTGAAACCGTATAGGGAGCACATAATTGATATTCCGGAGCCGGTGGTGCCAAAATCCAAGGCACCCTTGCCTAGACCACCTCCACCTTATCCTCAGTGGTTAGCAAAGCAAAAGAGTGACAATCAGTTCAAGAAATTCATAGATATGATGAAGATCCTTACAATCAATGTGCCTTTGGTGGAGGCACTTGAACAAATGCCGGGCTATGCGAAATTCATGAAGGATTTGATCACAAAGAAGCGTTCCATAGATTGTGAAACAATAAAGATGACGCACCAAGTTAGTGCGATAGTGCATTCTATGGCCCCGAAACTTGAAGACCCAGGAGCTTTTACTATTCCTTGCACTATCGGGAGTGCAGAGTTTGCTAAGGCCCTTTGTGACTTGGGAGCTAGCATTAATTTGATGCCGTATTCAGTCTTCAAGACTTTGGGAATTGGGCAACCTAGGCCAACCTCGATGAGACTTCAAATGGTGGACCGCTCGATGAAGCGGCCTTTGGGTATAATTGACGATGTTCTTGTCCGGGTGGGCAAATTTCATAGTTTGCCGGCCGACTTTGTCAGTATTGGATTGTGAAGTGGATTTTGAAGTGCTGATTATTCTTGGGAGACCTTTCCTAGCTACGGGGAAGGCTTTGGTTGATGTTGAGGCAGGTGAGTTGACATTCCGAGTGGGAGATGAGAAGGTGGTATTTCATGTTTGCAAATCAATGAGGCAACCCAATAGCACAGAAGTGTGTTCACTTGTGGACATTGTCACATCTGTGATAGTGGATGACACAAGTTCCATGATGAATGTTGAAGATCCTCTTGAGGCCGTACTTCTTGGCATGGATGTAGAAGATGATGCTAGCAGAGTGGAGTGTGTGAATGCATTGCATGGTATGGGTTCATATTCATATGAGCCTAGGAAGTTATCTTTGGATCTTGAAAACCGCAAAACTCCACCAACTAAGCCATCCATTGAGGAGCCACCGGTGTTGGAGTTGAAGCCACTTCCTCCACACCTCAGGTATGAATTTTTGGGCTCTAATTCAACTCTTCCAGTTATTCTTTCTTCTTGCCTTACTAACTTGCAGGTTGAGGCCACTTTGGAGGTGCTTCAAAGGCGAAAAAAGGCAATAGGATGGACTCTGGCGGACATTAGGGGAATAAGCCCCGCATTTTGCATGCATAAGATCATTTTGGAGGAGGATGCAAGGCCGTCCCTTGAACATCAAAGAAGACTCAACGAGGCGATGCAAGAAGTGGTAAAGAAAGAGGTTATCAAGTGGCTTGACGCCGGAGTGGTTTATCCAATCTCTGACAGTTCGTGGACTTCTCCGGTCCAATGTGTGCCAAAGAAAGGAGGGATGACGGTGGTGCCCAATGACAACAATGAGCTTATTCCCACTCGAACCCTTACCGGGTGGAGAGTTTGCATGGACTACCGGAAGCTCAACAAGGTGACCCGCAAGGATCATTTTCCCTTGTCATTCCTTGACCAAATGCTAGATCGTCTTGCGGGGAGAGCATTCTATTGTTTCTTGGATGGGTACTCGGGCTACAATCAAATTTTAATTGCCCCGAAGGACCAAGAGAAGACTACTTTTACATGCCCCTATGGAACATTTGCTTTCTCCTGGATGCCATTCGGATTGTGCAATGCTCCGGCGACCTTCCAACGTTGCATGATGGCTATTTTCACCAATATGGTGGAGGACATATTGGAGGTATTTATGGACGACTTTAGTGTGGTTGGTGACTCTTTTGATGCATGCTTGGTGAATTTGGATAAAGTCTTGGCTCGTTGTGAAGAAACTAACCTAGTTCTCAATTGGGAAAAATGCCATTTTATGGTTGAAGAAGGTATAGTGTTGGGCCACAAGATTTCAAAACATGGGATTGAGGTTGATAAGGCGAAAATTGAGGTGATTTCGAGGCTCTCTCCCCCTACTTCTGTCAAAGGGGTGAGGAGTTTTCTTGGACACGCCGGGTTCTACCGGCGGTTTATCAAAGACTTCTCGAAGGTTGTGAATCCGTTGTGCAAGCTACTAAAGAAAGATGCCAAGTTTGTTTTTGAGGAAAAGTGTATGGAGGCCTTTGAACTCTTAAAATGCAAGTTGACCACTACCCCTATCATAACTGCACCTAATTGGAGTTTGCCGTTTGAATTAATGTGTGATGCTAGTGATGTTGCAGTGAGGGCGGTGTTGGGTCAACGGGTTAACAAAATGTTCCACCCCGTGTATTATGCAAGTAAGACTATGAATGAAGCTCAACGGAATTACACGGTGACGGAGAAGGAGTTATTGGCCATTGTATTTGCCATGGAGAAATTTCGACCCTATCTTATGGGGGCCAAGGTGATTGTGCACACGGACCATGCCGCCCTTAGATATTTGATGACCAAAAAGGATTCCAAAGCAAGATTGATGAGGTGGGTGTTACTCCTTCAAGAATTTGACTTAGAAATAGTGGACCGGAAGGGAAGCGAGAACCAAGTAGCGGACCATTTGTCCCTAAGAGTTTTACCAGGAATCTTGAGAATCAAAGCACTTGATGCAACACACAAGTAAGGTCTCAGGAGATGAACCCAGCAAAAATTAGGGCTCAGGTGTCAGAGTGCAAAAAAAGTGTTTTAAAATGAGGCCTAAGTCCCTTTTATAGAGGGAATGTGGGGGCCCCGTACTTACCACCAGTGCGGCCGCGTGAAAATGACCGTGGACCGCGCTGGGAGTTTAAGTTTATGAACCTTGCACGGGAGCAGCTCACGGCAGACGCACAAATGGGACGCGGCGCGTGAGACCAACGCGACTGCATAACATGGACCGCGGCCTGCGTTGAGAAAAACTTTAGAGAGCATGCATTTTCGGCTCATGCCAGTGCGGACCGGCACAAAGCTTACAGCGGCCGCACTGGCAATCGTTCAGAGACTGCATTTTTTTGCACTTTGTTTGGCACTGCTTCAACACAATCCCTGCAAACATCTCACAATAATTAGCTCAAAAATCCTAATCAACAAAAGAAAATCAAAGAGAAATAAAAAGACATGGGTCGACCCCCAAGAAGGCTTTGATTTAACATACGTGGCACGACGCATGTTACCATCATATCACTTCAATATGATGAGCTGCCACCACGTGGCTGTCATCAAACTTTCCCAAATAATGCTTGACACGATGGCCATTGACCCGGAATACTTCACCTTCTGTTTCTTGAGATCAAGAGCAACCAAAAGGAGTACACATACCACTGTCAAATGGCCCCTCACTTTGGATTAGCTCCCCCGGAAATAACCTCAACCGGGAGTCTGAAAATGAAGAACCATATCACCAACCTTGGAATTCCTTTCCCCGTGCATATTGTCTTGAAGGTACTTCATCTTGTCCTTATATAAGACGAGCTGGAGTAGGCATGAAATCTAAACTTCATCAAGCTCATTTAGTTGTTTTCACTCAACCCGGAATTGGCCGCACATCCCATTTTCAAGTTCAACTTTTCTCAATGCCCACATAGCCTTGTTGCTCCAATTCCACCGGAAGATTGGCAACGCTTTTACAAAAACCAACCGATACGGACACATACCGTATTGGGGCTTGTAAGCTGTCCGATAGGGCCCAAAGAGCATCATCCAATTCTTCGACCAATGGTCCTATAGCATTTACCGTCTTGGACAAGATACTTCTTTATTTTCTCGTTGGACACTACACTTGTGACCACTGGCTTGAGGATTGATAGGGGGTGCGTCACTTTGTGATTAAACTCCATATTTAGCGAGCAATGAATCAAAAGGCTCTTGTTACAAAAGTGAGACCCCCCTACCACTAAGAATAGCACGAGGGGGTACCAAACCTTGTAAGATACTCTTTTTCAAGAAAGCTACAAACACTTGGGCTTCATTGTTGGGTAAAGCCACGGCTTCCACCCACTTTGAGACATAATTCCACCGCCATGAGAATATAAGTATTCCCACAAGAGCTCACGAAACGGACCCATGAAATCGATACCCAACATAAAAAATATCCACCTCGCGAGAAATCGTATTGGAGGATCTCCGGCCCTTTTTTTGAAATTCCACCGGGCCCTTATGGTATGCATCACATCTCTTCTACGAAATCACTAGCATCTTTAAACACTTGGCCAACAGAACCGAACTCAAGAGTGCTTGAGAGCCGTCCTCACTCCCATCCATGATGGCCACCATAAGGGGATAAGATGTGACATAGCCCGCCGTCCCAATATGCTCAATTGTTCACTTCCGAGGACACTATCTCTTGATTACACCATCCGGGTCAAAATTGAAACAAGTATGGATCATCCCACAATTAAAAATCCAAACTATCCCGTTTTTGGAGTTTCTTCTTTTAGTTGGAAGAGAGCTCACACGGGGACAATTCCAGTCACAATGAAGTGGCGGATGTCCGCGCAAACCATGGCAAGTCAACACGTTGACACAGCAAGAAGTTGCTCGTCGGGGAATGCCATCATTTATCTCAGACCGTTACAATAGCCTCCCTTCTTCCTCTAACCGGA
>NW_017677106.1:0-2746 GCF_001879085.1 Nicotiana attenuata
GGGGAAAAGGAGGGGGGTAGGGTAGTTAAGAAGGGGGGGGGAAAGAAAAAGAAAGGAGAAAAAAATAAAAAAATTCGAAACTTACCTGGCCTGGGCCCGATCTGGGCTGCCGCGGTCCTACCGCGGTTACGCTGGGACCGCGGTAGACCACTTTCAGAGAGGGTGTTGGACCGCGGTCCTACCGCGGTTACGCTGGGACCGCGGTAGAAAACTTCAGAGGGGGTCCTGGACCGCGGTCCTGCCGCGGTTACGTTGGGACCGCGGTAGAAAACTTCAGAGGGGGTCCTGGACCGCGGTCCGGCCGCGGTTACGCTGGGACCGCGGTCTGGGCATGTTCCTGCTACCTTTTTTTTATGGAGTTATGCATTACACTTACAACAAATTCATGGGTTGCCTCCCACGCAGCTCCTGATTTAACGTCGCGGTACGACGTAAGTAGTTGAGCTCTTACTCCTTATTCTCGTATTGGGGTTCTTTTAAATTGGTCACCATTGTATCCCCTTTTTCTGCAGCTATTCCAAGGTAATGTTTCAACCTTTGTCCATTGACGGAGAATTTGTTTGTCCCGTCTTCCGACTCAATCTCAACAGCTCCACTTGCAAACATTTGCACCACTCTAAATGGCCCAGACCATCGGGACTTTAACTTACCCGAAAACAGTCTCAACCGTGAATTATACAATAGTACCATGTCACCGGGTTTAAAGTCTCTGTCCACGATGTGCTTGTCATGCATTTTCTTCATTCGTTCCTTGTAGAGCCTCGTGCTTTCAAAGGCTTGATATCTGAATTCCTCCAGCTCATGCAACTCCGTCAGTCGATTTTGTCCAGCTGCTTCAAGATCCATGTTCAATTGCTTCAGTGCCCACCAAGCTCTATGTTCTAGCTCCACAGGCAGGTGACAGGCCTTCCCAAATACCAACTTGTATGACGACATACCTATTGGTGTTTTGAACGCAGTTCTATAGGCCCAGAGTACGTCATCAAGCTTCTTTGCCCAATCAAGTCGGGTGGCATTCACAGTCTTTGTTAGTACACTCTTTATCTCCCTGTTGGACACTTCAACTTGCCCACTAGTCTGTGGATGGTAAGGAGTAGCCACCTTGTGGCGCACATCATACTTAGCAAGTAATTTCTCGAAGGCTCTATTGCAGAAGTGAGTGCCTCCGTCACTGATGATCGCTCTTGGTGTCCCAAACCGGGTGAATATGTTCTTTTTTAGAAACCCGACCACCACTCTTGCATCATCTGTGGGCAACGCTGCAACTTCTACCCATTTAGACACGTTGTCCACAGCAACAAGGATGTACTTATTTCCAAATGAACTGACGAAGGGGCCCATGAAGTCAATCCCCCACACATCAAACACCTCTACTTCTTGAATTGGTTTCATTGGCATTACATGGCGACGGGAAATGTTTCCCTTCCTCTGGCATTCATTGCAGCCCTTTACCCAGAGGTGTGCATCTCTAAACACAGTTGGCCAATAGAATCCGGCCTCTAGCAGTTTCGCAGGTGTTCTGACCCCTCCAAAATTCCTCCATATGCTGATGCGTGACAAGCCTGCAAAATCGAAGATTGTTCTATCTCGGGGACACACCTCCGGATAATGTTATCAACACATATTCGAAACAAATGAGGTTCATCCCAATAATACATGCGGCTATCACGAAAAACTTTTTCTTTTGGACAGATTAAAGGTCATCGGGAACAATACCGCAGGCCAGGTAGTTTGCAAAATCTGCATACCATGGCGCATCCTCAAGACTGGCTGCGAGCAGCTGCTCGTCTGGAAAGGTTTCCAGAATCTCTTCGACCTCGACTGATTTTTCAGCTCCTTCAAGTCGTGATAGATGATTAGCGACTTGATTTTCTGTGCCCTTACGGTCACGAATTTCGAGGTCGAATTCTTGCAACAGCAGCACCCAACGAATCAGGCACGGCTTAGACTCCTTTTTCTCAATGAGGTACCTGAGAGCTGCATGGTCAATATAACAATTACCTTGGAACCAATCAGATATGATCGGAACTTGTCAAAAGCAAACACAACTGCCAACATCTCCTTCTCTGTCACTATGTAGTTGAGTTATGCACCGCTTAGCGTTCTGCTTGTGTAGTAAATCGGGTGCATCAGCTTATCTTTTCGCTGCCCCAAGACTGCTCCTATAGCATAGTCCCTGGCATCACACATGAGCTCAAATGGTTACTCCCAGTTGGGAGCAACAATGATGGGTGCAGTTATCAACTTCTTCTTCAGTTCCTCAAATGCCAACCTGCAATCATTAGAAAACATAAAGGGCTGATCCTTTTCAAGGAGTTTGCATAATGGGTTAGCAATTTTGGAAAAGTCTTTTATGAAACGCCGGTAGAACCCGGAGTGACCAAGGAAACTTCTCACCGCCTTGACTGAAGTGGGCGGTGGTAACTTCTCAATCACGTCAACCTTAGCATGGTCGACCTCAATTCCTTTTCTGGACACTCGATGTCCCAGGACTATCCCTTCTTGTACCATAAAATGGCACTTCTCCCAGTTTAGCACTAAGTTTGTCTCCACGCATCTTTTGAGAACTCTGCTTAAGTTTTGAAGACAGTCTTCGAATGAATCTCCCACCACAGAGAAATCATCCATAAAGACTTCCATTATATCCTCCACCATATCTGTGAAGATGGCTAGCATGCACCGTTGAAAAGTCGCTGGTGCATTGCAAAGCCCAAAGGGCATTCTCCGAAAGGCAAAGATGCCATAC
>NW_017677106.1:6203-19016 GCF_001879085.1 Nicotiana attenuata
CTGTTTTCCCAAACCTTTTGATTCACAATGGTTGATTTTCTAACAACTAAAGACTGAAAGTAATCAACAACATAAAATTAACTAAACTTGACGTGTAAACAGTAGGAATAAGGTCTAAGGTAATGGTTTCCCCCGTTGGTACTTTCCTTGGTTGTATACGTCTTATAACTATAATTTAGTTGTCTCTATCAATCATGAACGCTCCAGCTATCATAAATCTTTCTCAAGTAAGTATGATAATTTACTAGACGCACTCTCTCAAGCTATGCTAGTTAGATTCTCGATACATTTCACTTAGATTGCACCCGAGGTATCGTTATCTCTAATCCAACCTCTAAACCCTCGGTTATGACTCTCGTCTATACTCCGGGAGTGATGTTGTTCATACAATCACCTAAATATGCACTCTCTCTCAAGTAGATACATACTAAATAGGAACGGATAAATGAGGGCCCTTTCAACTAACCACAATCAAAACATGGATGAACAAATAAAGATTAACAACAAAATCCAACTATATTAATAAAACAACCAAGTCATTCCCAACGGGTTCCACCAAAACCTTAGATGAAGGTATTTAGCTACTCTTAACAATGGGGAAATAAACTACGAAAAGATTCATAATTGTCAATTGCAAGAAAATAAGAGAGAATAAGAACAATGATGTTTTGGGTGATCTCTCACACTTGTTTCTCTTGCAAAATAATCTCCAAACTAAGTCTAACCTAGCCTTGGGTGAGTTTCCTACATATTATAAGGATTTTACAAAAGCTTTCCCGAGTTGACACTTTGACCCCTCAAATTTCTGGACCGTGCACGAGCTACCGCGGCCCCGGCGTCGACCGCGGCTCCGACCGCGGACACCTCTGTAGAAAACTGCAGCCCTGACCGCGGTTCCGACCGCGGGAAGCACTGAAGGTCTTTTTTTCTCCGCATCACTTCTCTCATTTGCTCTTTTGCGTTCGGGTGCTTCTTGAGTGGGTGATTTTTTCACGTTTTTGCCTCCAAACACTTCATTTTTGCTTCATCACATCTTGTATTCCCTGCGAAACCAAATAGCATCAATTAATGCATTTTATTGGCAACTTACATTACAAAACAACAACAAATCATGGGTAATTATGGCGTAAATAACAACTATATAACCTATTATCATAGATCCTCACATCATGCAAGAACCTTCTTCTATTATCAGGTGTCAGGTCTGGTGGTGTCACCCCACTTGCAATAAAGTTCACATAATCTACATACCACGGGGCTGTGCTTGAGGTGATTGCCAATAACTGCTCATCAGGGAATGTTTCTTTGATTGCACCCCCTTCAGCCACATGGTTCCGATTTTCTAATCTGGACAAGTGATCACCACTTGATTCTCTGTTCCTTTGCGATCTCGGATCTCTAAGTCGAAATCTTGCAAGAGGAGGACCCACCGAATCGGTCTCGGCTTGACGTCTTTCTTCTCAAACAGATACCTGATAGTTGAATGATCAGTGTAGACGATGACTTTGGTCCCCACTAGATATGACCTGAACTTGTCAAACGCCCACACCACTGCAAGCAACTCTTTTTCAGTAACTGTGTAATTCATCTAGGCTGGATTCAGAGTTTTGCTCTCATAGTAGATGGAGTGAAAGATTTTGTTTCTCCTTTGACCTAACACAGCTCCCACGGCTATGTCACTCGCATCACACATCAACTCAAAGGGTTGCCCCCAATCCGGGGCAATGATAATTGGTGCGGTCACTAGCTTTCCCTTCAGCTCCTCAAATGCTTTCAGACAGGCATCATCGAACTTGAAGGGAACATCTTTCTCGAGCAACCTACACAAGGGAGAGGAAATTTTCGAAAAATCTTTGAAGCGACGATAAAAACCTGCATGGCTCAAGAAACTGCGGATGCCTTTTCCAGATATCGGTGGAGGCAATTTTTCAATTGCTTCCACCTTTGCCTTGTCCACCTGCAAACCATCTTTGGACACCTTCTGCCCCAAAACTATACCTTCACGTACCATGAAATGGCACTTTTCCCAGTTTAGCACCAAGTTAGTTTCTTCACACCTAGCAAGTACTTTATCAAGGTTCATCAAGCAGTTATCAAAAGAACATCCAAACACAGAAAAATCGTCCATGAACACTTCCACAAACCTCTCAACCACGTCAGTAAAAATGGCCATCATACACCTTTGAAAAGTCGCAGGTGCATTGCAAAGACCAAAGGGCATTCTCTTGAACGCATACGTGCCATAAGGACACGTAAAAGTGGTCTTCTCTTGGTCCTATGGGGCTATAGCAATCTTATTATACCCCAAGTAACCATCCAAGAAGCAGTAGTATTCCTGGACAACTAATCTATCGAGCATTTGGTCAATAAAGGGAAGGGGAAAGTGGTCCTTCCGGGTGGCATTGTTCAATTTTCTATAGTCAATGCAAATTCTCCACCCGGTGACAGTTCTTGTAGGGATTAAATCATTATTCTCATTTACTACTACAGTCATCCCCCTTTTCTTGGGTACACATTGGACGGGGCTTACCCATTTGCTGTCTGAGATAGGAAATACAATGCCTTCATCAAGCCACTTAATCACTTCTTTTCTTACCACCTCTTTCATGATTGGATTGAGTCGGCGTTGTTGCTCTACATTGGGCTTGTGTCCGTCCTCCATGAGGATTTTGTGCATGCAAAAGGCTGGACTAATGCCCTTAATGTCAGACATCGTCCACCCAAGTGCTCGCTTGTGCTCACGTGGCACTCTCAACAACTTTTCTTCCTGCAATTTAGACAAGTCAGAAGAAACAATAACAGGTAGGGTGTCAGAGTCACCCAAATAAGCATATTGCAGGTGAGATGGGAGAGGTTTAAGCTCCAATTTTGGGGCTTCCTCAATTGACGGCTTTGGAGGAGGTCCCTCTGGCCTGTTCAAAGGTTCAAAGGGGTGTATCCCCTGCATGTATGCACAAGATGTATCAAGGATGTGCATCATCTCCTCGACCTCCTCATCATTCCCCAGGCTATCAAACAACATAAGTGCTTTCTCTAGAGAATCGTCTAGATATACACTTGGATCACGAATTTGCTCATCAACCTCAATAACCGATATCATGGACAGCTCCTCATAGTGACGGGGGAGTTGGATTGCTTTGTAGACATTGAAAACTGCTTCCTCCTCATCTACCCTCAAGATCATCTTTCCCTCTCTCACTTTGATAATTGCGTCACCAGTAGCCAAGAGAGGTCGCCCCAATATGATTGGGACCAGTTCATCAGCCTCATAATCGAGGATAATGAAATCAGCAGGGAAGATGAATTTCCCAATTTGCAGCAACACATCTTCAATCACCCCCTCAGGGTGTGCTATCGACCTGTCAGCCAGCTGCAACATCACAGTAGTTGGCCTCGGAGCTCCAAGACCCAATTGCCTGAACAACGATAGGGGCATCAGATTTATGCTTGCCCCCAAATCACAAAGAGCACGACCCACATCAATATTACCAATGCGCACAGGAATCGTAAAGCTGCCAGGATCCTTAAGCTTTTGAGGGAGCTTATTTTGGACCCTAGAAGTGCACTCCTCAGTAAGTGCAACTGTCTCAAATTCAGTTAATCTTCTCTTGTGAGCCACTATATCTTTTATGTACTTAGCATACTTTGGAATTTCACGGAGTACATCAACAAGTGGGATATTCAATTGAACCTGGCTCAACATGGAGAGAAATTTGCTGAACATGCGATCATCATTCTTTTTCTGCAATCTCTGGGGAAAAGGTGGTGGTGGCCTTGGGGCCCCCACTGGCTCTGGAATTTCAGCAGTCTTCTTTGGCTCATTTGTCACTTTAGGGATCAACTCCCCCTCAGGCACGGGCTTATCTTTCCTTTTCTTTGGCACTTCCTCAAGTTCCCTCCCGTTTCTAAGTGTAACTGCATTCACTTGCGGATTCTTTTCTGTATCACTGGGGAGGGCTCCTGTAGGTCTAGTGTTTCGATTCGTTGCTAACTGCCCCATCTGCCTCTCAAGATTTCTGAAGTCGGTCCTGAGCTGCTGATTGTCAATCAACAACTTCTTTAGTAAATCATTTGTGCTCTCTTCCATTTGTTGGGGTGGTCTCTGAGGCTGATTAAAACCCCCTTGGGGTTTATACTGATTCTGATTCTGCTGATTTCCACCCCATGAGAAGTTGGGATGATTCCTCCAATTTGGATTGTAGGAATTCCCGTATTGTGCATGCTGGTTCGGTGGGCCTCTATTTTGCTGCCCCACATAATAGATGGATTCTGGATTCGTGGGGTACATATCACTCATATGGCTGTCACCACACAGTTCGCAACAAATAGTCATCTGTTGTACCTGTTGCATTGGTTGTGGCTGCTGCATTGTCATCCTCGTCATCTGATTGGACAGCCTTGCAATTTCGGCTCTCATTGCTGACACCTCGTCGAGCTCAAGTAACCCAGCTGATTTTTGCTTAGCTGCCTTTCGTGAGTCACCATCACCTTGCCAGTTATTATCATTAGCAGTGAAGGTATTCAGCAGGAGTTGGATTTCACTATACGGTTTGGCCATGCAACTACCTCCACAAGCTGAATCGAGATTCATCTTTGAAGCATCATCTAGCCCATCTACAAAAGTGTGACCCAATACCTCGTCCGTCTGGCAATGGTGAGGACAGTCTCTGAGCAACTTCTTGTACCTTTCCCATGCTTGACGAAGTGTCTCGCCAGCTCGTTGTTCGAACCCAAGAATTTGACTCCTCAACATCTTTGTTATCTTGGTGGGGAAAAACTTGATTAAGAATTTCCTTGCCAGATCATCACAAGTGCGGATTGAATTAGCTGGCTCCTTATTCAACCACTCCTTAGCTTCTCCGATCAGTGAAAAGGGGAAAAGTGTCAGCCTAACATAGTCCTTGGAAACGTTCGGATAATTGTAAGTATCCGTAATTTCCAAGAAATTCTGAATGTGCCTCTACGGATCTTCATGAGGTAAACCCACAAATAGCCCTGTAGACTGGATCAGCTGCACCATGTATTGTTTCAGCTCAAAGTGCCCAGTGATATCAGGCTTCACAATAGCCTGAGTCATATTAGCCAGACTGGGCCTTGCGGCTTAAATCACCGCGAGTTCCTCATTACCTACCATCTCAATTAGCTGTGGTTGAACTACGATGTCCAACTCTCTTTCAATTCTGGTTCTAGCGTCCACCTCCCTCCTCAATCTGTGAAGTGTTCGTTCAATTTCGGGATCGAGAGGAAGGAGATTGTTTGCGCTTCTACTTCTTCGCATTCAATAGAAAATCCTATATTAGCACAAACAAAGTGAACTGAAGGTTAAAACTCGAATAAATAAATAATAAAAGCTCAATTCAGTCAAGTAGCTAATTTCTAAGTCCCCGGCAACGGCGCCAAAAACTTTTTGCGACCAAAAACACTCACGCAAGTGCACGTGATCGTCAAGTAATAGAGTAGTGAGTAGAGTATCGTTCCCACGAAGACTTGTGATTAACCGTTGACTGATTCAAACTCAATTAATTTATCTATCCAAGAGGTTCTTCACAAAATAGAGATGTAACTGTTTTTCTACCTAAACTATCAAGCAATATTGTAACTAGATCAATTAACCGAACAAATGATGATTTCGAGTAACAAACAGTAGGAGAAGATATTCCAGGGTCACGGGCTAGTTAACAATCGTGTTGCGTTCTTGGCTTAAAACGACTAATTGATTTATCTGGGTTATTGGTTGACAAGGTTAATATTACTCATAAGAATCTGTCGAGTTCTCACTCGCCTATTCAAGTCAACTCAATGCCTATATGTCTATGGAATTAAGATTAACAAGAATGCATTTACAATTCCTGTATTTCAACCAAGCAAGGCAATTGGGTATATGTCTATCCCAATTGCGAATCCGTTCCCCGAGGCCCGGGTTCAAGAACTTGCTCTATTTAATTCTATGTGCAATCTAAAGTTCCCACTTTCGAGTTCAACTCTAGATTCGTAGATAGTATTTCACTGTTAGCTACTCAGCAAAATAATTAAAAGCAGAATTAAATCAACAACCCAATATGATAAACCAACTTTGTCAAATTAGACCTCAAACAACAACATTCATATTTTACCCATGACCCTAGAACAATGGGTTTTAGCCACTCATACTAGTGTTCATCATAAATAGATTCACTTTCATCACAATTGGCAAAAAACAAAGGAAAGAAAAGAAGAAATTGATGAGCAAATCTCCTCCTTGCCTCTTGCCTCTCTCAATCTTGTATTATGCTATGAAAAACTTGATAAATTAACCTTGGGCGAGCTTGACTTTATATAGGTTAAGTGGGTTTCCCTCCAGATTTCTAATTCTGCCCCTGAATAAGTCTCTTCCGAACTGGGACTAGCGCGAGCTCGCGCGTGACTTTGCGCATGACTTCTGACATTCTGCCTCCAACTCCTTAACTCGCATGAGCTCGCGCACCTGGGCCATCATTTCTTCCATTCTTTGTCTCGTCCTCGGGCGCACTCAGCTCTGAGGGGTCGTTCTTGCTCGTAAATAGTTCCAATAGCCTCTTGAAAGCATCACATAAGCTCCTCATCCTGCAATGTATACAATTCACAATTAGAGCCTATTTTTCATCAATTAACCATATTATGACATTGGAATACAATCAAGCAGAAGCATAAACAATAGCTAAATTACCTAGATTTAGCCTATTATCAGTATTTTGAATGTGGTTCTCTTGGGAATATTCAGAAGAGTATTCAGCGGCTTATAAGCCTTAGACGATGTGGCTTTTGCTTGGGTCTCGTGTGGCGAGTCTGGGTCGAGGATTGTGGTGTTATAACAAGAAGAAGTATCAAGTTGAAGGTAAAATATAAGGAACTTGGATAGATGGGATAGCTTGGTTGTAGGCCGGGTCGGCATGGTAAGGATATGATTAGTTCCTTGGGTACTTACAAGGTAATGAGCTTCTACAGGTATTTCGCGGCGATGCTCTTGGGTTTTAGTGGCATGCGTAGCTTGGTTGAGTTAGAAGGATTCAGTCCTGACGTTTTAGTTTTGTGCAATGGGAATTCAGAGAGTTCTTGATGGTTTCTACTACGGTTAGAGATGTATATTTTCTACTGGCGTGAGGAGCATGAGATGTATAGTGATTTTCTTCTAGATGGGATCAAATGGAAAGTTCTTTGCTAGTTGAGTACGTAGTTGCTTGTGACTCGGAATGGATATAAATTTCTTACGTTCATCCTAGGATGGTATGGTATATGTGGTATGTTGTGTAGGATTGAGATTTGCATGTGTGAGATCACAGTTCAGTTCTGAAAGGAAGGTCATAAATTCTTAGGCAGCAGGGACAATTTCAGGTGACTAGATAAATGAGGCCATTGATTGGTGTGGTTTGATGGGGGTATACGTTCAGAAAGGGCAATGTGTTTGAGTTATGGATACTTCCTTGGTATTGCGGTACTCTCTTGTTTGATCGATCGCTGGAGTTCAGATTTTGCCTTGTGGCACAGGAAAATTTCAGGAGTATTCCTTGTAGGATGACCGTGTAAATCAGAGAAGTATGGGTATTCTGGTGGTAGAGTTGAGACCAGAAATGCTGATTCAAATGTCCTAATGGATTTGGAGACTTAGAGTTTGTGCGAGTAGATGGTTTCGTGGTTGTGGACTGTGAAAATGTGGTCCAGCTAGTCGGATGGTAGTATGTGCTATGATTCAGTCATTGTGAACTTTCAGAGAGTTGTGTATCTGTTGTGAGTGACCAGAGTTGATTTGGGGTCCATGGGTAGGCCAATATGGATGTGCGTTCTACATCGAGTCGGATATGTTGACTCCAAACTGCTATTGTGGACATATGTGTCATTCGATTTTTGTTGAGTTTATTCATGTTCTGGGGGATCTATGAGTCACTCTTTTGTGTTACGATGAGTTGTGATTTGTTGGTATATGCACGTATGGTGCGGTTCCATTTGGGCTTTATAGCAGAGTTCGAGTGAGATGGGTATTTGGGTGTTGCATGGTTGATTGCGCATTTGAGATGTTCTCTCGGACTGGTATGACATTACGTCATTTGCCCTCCATGGTTATGGTGATTCACTATCGGTACTATGTCACGCCTCAACCTCGGGAGGCGCGACCGGCGCTTGATGATAGGCTATAATTACGTATTTTAGTCGCTTATTACACACTAATTTACTGCACTTTAGTTGAGTTTGCGCTTTAATCGCTAGTGTCTTGCACTAACTGTGTGTTTTATGCCTTGTAGGAGTAATTCCGAGCTATATAGATGTTATGGAATGAATTCAAGTGATTTGGAGCTTTGAAATCTGAGTAAAAGCCCAAGGATACAGCCAGGATCGCGTTTGGGGGTCAACGGATGATAGTTAGAGCGAACGAAGAATCGAGCAGGCATATTGTGCACTGTCTAGTAAAATAGATATAACTTTTTGCTCAGAACTCCATTTTGGCTCCACAATATATGTTTGGAAAGCTAACTCAAAGGGCTACAACTTTCATGTTTTACGTTTTTCCAAATGCGGAATGGAACAGGGTGAAAAATGCGCAATAGCTCGGTCGCGCTAGTTTTAGCGCGCTCAGAAACAGAACACTTGTCAACTAGCGCGCCCAGATGCGCGCCTGCACTAGTTAAGCTCGGGAAAAGTGTCATTTTTCACATTGCAGAAGGTATAATTTTTTGGGCCCAACCCTACTTGGTATATATACATAGGAGAACGTTTTTGAGAGCAATTTTTGACNNAATTTTTTAGAGTAGAATAGAATTTAGGGAATAAATGGAGGAAGAATGATGAACCTAGGCGCCCTTGACTTGTTTGATAGTAGCATATTTAGGCTTTAGCATGTGTAGTATCTTCCCTATGATTTGAAATTATTGATGATGCCTTGCTTAGTTGGATAGCATGTCTTGTGATGCCTATGTCTCGTTTTCTTGACTTATGTTCACTTTGTGCTTCATGCTTAATATCTCGTGGCTCTGTGAATACTTGCATTTGTTTGAGAGTCGGAATGAGACCGTTCTTAGTGAGTCATGTGCCATGTGTGGTGAGGTTTTTGTATAGTCTATGTATTGTACTTATGTCTAGAACTTGCCCGTTATGTGAGTTGAAGCGAAATTTTAGGTGATGTTCGGTTTGAAAAGTGACTTTAGGCTTTCTTTGATTTTTTTGAGCTTTATTGCTTATCACAAATAAAATCTATCCCTAGTTAGCCCTTTTGAGCCTATAGACTTTTATTTGGCACCCACATTACAAGCCTATACCCTTTTTATTCTTAATTGATATTGTTTTGATCCCTTTTCCTCTTAAAGCACTTTAATTGTGAGATGAGCGCTAAAAAAAGTAAGAAGGAACTAAGTGTGGGGTGGCTTTTGAGTGGAACCAATAAAAGGAAGAAAGGTGCACTTGTTTTGTAAAATAATACACCATTAGCAGAAATTGAAAAAAAAAGAATAATCTGAAGGAAAAAAAAATATAGAGATGAATACATTGTTGTCTTGTTCCTGCTAGTGGGTATGAATTAATATAGTGCTTAAAGAAAGAGGGAACATTGTTGGGAGTGATTTTAGTTGTGAAATTGAAGTTGGGATTGAAGAATTTGCGCTTAAAGTTGATTATGTGGTGTGTTAAAGTGCTTAGGAGGGTTAGTCACTATTCATAAATATATCCTACCTGTCCCTTAGCCCACATTACAACCATGAAAAAGTCCTAATTGATTTTAGATCGAGTGAGCCTACATTAGTAGAGATGTACATTATGGGCAAGCCTATGGTACCAATTACATGCATGTGACTTCTTTTGTGAGGGTGAGCGATATTTTCTTTGATATATATGAGTCCTTAAAATATATTTGATCATGAGATTCGAATGTGTGGATTCAACTTACTCTCTTGCCTTGGTTGTGAGGGCACATGGTTTCACGAAGGATAGGTAACATTATTAGACTTCTCTAGGATGTTGGGTGTTCAAGCCATGAGTGCATTGTGACATTGAGTCGGTTTTTGAGGCTAGGATTGTTGTGAGCATATTGTATTTGTTTGAATATTTTTGAAGAATGACATAAGTAAAGGGAAGTGTATGATGATTGCATATGCTAGAGTTTAATTGTTGCTATCAACTATAATCATTGGTGTAGTGTGCTTCAAATATGTTAAGTGCTCATAGATAGAGTAAATTTTTGGTTGACTCGAGGACGAGCAACGTTTAAGTGTGGGGTGTTGATGATAGGCTATAATTACGTATTTTAGTCGCTTATTACACTCTAATTTACTGGACTTTAGTTGAGTTTGCGCTTTAATCGCTAGTGTCTTGCACTAACTGTGTGCTTTATGCCTTGTAGGAGTAATTCCGAGCTATACAGATGTTATGGAATGAATTCAAGTGATTTGGAGCTTTGAAATCTGAGTAAAAGCCCAAGGATACAGCCGGGATCGCGTTTGGGGGTCAACGGATGATAGTTAGAGCGAACGAAGAATCGAGCAGGCATATTGTGCACTGTCTAGTAAAATAGATATAAATTTTTGCTCAGAACTCCATTTTGGCTCCACAATATATGTTTGGAAAGCTAACTCAAAGGGCTACAACTTTCATGTTTTACGTTTTTCCAAATGCGGAATGGAACAGGGTGAAAAATGCGCAATAGCTCGGTCGCGCTAGTTTTAGCGCGCTCAGAAACAGAACACTTGTCAACTAGCGCGCCCAGATGCGCGCCCGCACTAGTTAAGCTCGGGAAAAGTGTCATTTTTCACATTGCAGAAGGTATAATTTTTTGGGCCCAACCCTACTTGGTATATATACATAGGAGAACGTTTTTGAGAGCAATTTTTGACCAAGGAAGAGCACAGAGCCGCCGTGGAGGCCGGGTTTCATCTTTTCTTCCACCAACTTAGTCTTTTTATGTTTCTTTGTATGATTTGTTGTTTTGCTACCATGTCTATGTGGAGCTAAACTTCACGTTCTAGGGTTGTGGTTCTTTCATGACTATTGTTATTCGGATATTGATTTTGATTTCTTGATTTATCGTATTGGTTTTTTTGTTCAATCTTGCACTTAATTATTTGACTGTTTGATCACCAATTGAATACTATCTACGAATCTAGAGTTGAACTCGAAAGTGGGAATTCTAGATTGCATATAGGATTGAATAGAGCAAGTTCTTGAACCTGGGCATCGGGGAACAGATTCGCGGTTAGGATAGACATATACCTAATTGCCTTGCTTGGTTGATTTACAGGAATTATAAATGCGTTCTTGTTGATTCTTATTCCATAGACATATAGGCGTTAGGATAGCTTGAATAGGCGAGTAAGAACTCGACAGATTCTTATGAGCAATATTAACCCTTTCAAGCAATAAACTAGATAAATTGGTTAGTCAATTCAATTGAAGAATAGAATAGGAATGTTAGATAGCCCATAACCCTAGATCGTTTTCATTACATTGATATCATAAAAATCTGCTCTTTCTCTCTGTTAAAAGTTCATTATTTATATTTTTTTATTTTTTTATTTTAATTAGTTTAGAATCAAATACTTCTTGGTTTAATTCTTGTTTAGATAATTAGGATAGTCTAATTTAGTTAATAGTTAATCACAAGTCCTCGTGGGTTCGACATCCGACTTTTAGTCACTTTATTACTTGACGACCGCGTATACTTGCGTGTGCATTTGGCTGCAACAGCGCTGGATCGGGTGAACCCAACCAAGCAAGCCTTAACACACACTTCCTACCCTACTCTTTATTAATAAGATAACCATGTTTCCCTTTTTATTTAGGCAGGAAAGGTCGTATATTCAACAATGATAGTTCGTTCCATATTAAAGCTTAATCCATAGTTTAAGTTAGTTTTTGGAATTCCCATAAGGTTACAATATATACAAAGCAGGAGTTTATAATTACAACATAGTTTATGAGCCCCCACAACAACCATACATGACCCACACACATGTCTACGGAGCCTCTAAGGATACAAAAGATGAGTACAACAATGCCGGCAACAAGGCCCCGGCTATACCTCAAAATGGACATCCACAACAACAAAAGATATACAATACAACCCCTTGAAGGAGGAAGGGGCTCACCAAGACATTGAGGAGAAGGTAACCTGCTACGCGCGATCGGCACTATCCGCAATGGAGCCACCTGCATTCATTTAAAAATATAGCACCCCCGGCAAAAGGGACGTTAGTACCATGGAATAGTACTAGTATGTATAACTAAAAACCATTTTACTAGAAAGAACTACCAAGCAAGAACAAAGAACTCACAAGAGTAAATCAAAGATTTTAACCGGACACCACATCGTCACATAAATGAATCATATCATCTTCCACACAATTTCCATAACTTGGCTTGGGGCATTTCTTTCATATGCTCATCACTTTTCTTAATACCACCGCTATCTTGAGCGGAGTCCGATCACGACCCGATCGGCTAGGTCGCCTCATTTGAGACATATACCTCGATCACCATTTCATTTCCCTTTTTTGGGAATTCAATATTTGCACATCACCACCATGTGTGCGGCATGGTGTCCGATCACGGCCCGATCGGCTAGGCCGCCTTACCTAGGCGTTGTTCCTTTCTCATTAATCATCTCACTTGAATCTTTATTTCACTTAGATCACATCAATTCATTGGCACTTAGGGCCACAGCTATCACATCATTCCAATTCCAATGTCCATCTTGCGATTTTATGGCCATAGGCACACACAAGCAATTCAAGTTACAAACATAGGTAAGTTTTCACATAATTAACATGATAATTCCAGTTTTAATCTCGGCTTATAGCCTAGGCATTTCAACACATG
>NW_017677106.1:32138-34384 GCF_001879085.1 Nicotiana attenuata
CAGACTTCTCCCAGGTATGATCCCTTGTGTGGGTACCTCACACTTAGTTTCAACCACCTGCTCGCTTTAGCACATGCCTATTGGCTTTGACTCCATGCTCCTACTCCTACAAAACACAAAATAATACTACAAAAAAAAAAAATTAACACAATAAAATAAACAAAAGGAAAAAAAATAGAATTGGGTTGCCTCCCAACAAGCGTTTGATTTAACGTCGCAGCACGACGCCAACACTTTCATCACTTTTTCTTCCACTTTGAGGATATAAATTGCGCCCCCAATTTTGCATCAAATTTTCTGTCACGTTCATGGGGCGGTGGTGATAAAGAACCCAAGTAGTAGGTATCGCATCTTGCACTTCTTGGCCTTTAAGTGAGGAATGTCGTTTTGTCTCCTTGGTGTGGCAAATTTCAGAATATAAACACTTTGTTCCTCATCTATTGACTCCTCCATATGCTCGAATGGATCAATTTCCATGTCACCAACCAAACATAATGTTGAAAAGTGTTTAGAATGAGGTCCAATACGCTCCAACTCCAAAATTGCATTATTTTTGACATCCTCAATTTTGAGCTCTTCGTCAACCTTGGCATTAATAATATTTTGGTCGAATAGTTGAAATTCCTCTTTCCGCTCCAAGCTGGCCAGTATCCACAAAAATTGGTTGTAGGGCATCAGACGCCTCAACCTTTTTATTCAATTGAGCAAGCAAGTCATGGATATCTGAGCCAAATTGGTCTATCTCTTGCCTGAGCTCAGTTCTTGCTTCTATTATTTGTTCTGTCATATTTGAAAGACCATCACGGAGAAACTCATGAGATTTTATAAGTTGAGCTTGTTCCTCTAGCCAAGATTGGCTCACTATATCTGCTTCTTCAAAATTATTTTCTGGTGGGAACTCGCTCTCTTCAGCCACTTCCTCCGCCTCGGCCTTCATTCTCATGATTGCTGCACTAATTCTTTGTGCAGCCTTTCGATTTTCTTCTTGTAGCTCGACTACTTGCCTCATCATGTCCATAATATGAGCCATGCCTTCCATATCCTCCACTTGCTTGCTCCTATCAAACTCATAAACATTATTAGAATCATTATAATAAGAACTCTGAGAAGGATAATAAGAATTAGGACAACCATCCCAATGGCCACCTTGGCCACCACACATATTACAAAAATTCCACACATCAAATTGAGATGCACAATTTTGCCACAAGTGTGATCCTCCACAATATGGACAAGGATCACTATAATAAGAATAACCAATATTTGACCAATTCTCATTCCAAGATGCCATGTCAATAAAGATAATAAAATATTAAACTAAGTTAAAAATAAAAAAATAAAAACTTGAAATAGGCAAAAAGTAAAAATCCAATCTAGTAGAATAGTTAAATTCTAAGTCCCCGGCAACGGCGCCAAAAACTTGTTGCGGCCAAACGCACACGCAAGTATACGCGGTCGTCAAGTAATAAAGTGACTAAAAGTCGGATGTCGAACCCACGACGACTTGTGATTAACTATTAACTAAATTAGACTATCCTAATTATCTAAACAAGAATTAAACCAAGAAGTATTTGATTCTAAACTAATTAAAAAAAAAATAAAAAAATGTAAATAATGAACTTTTAACAGAGAGAAAGAGCAGATTTTTATGATATCAATGTAATGAAAACGATCTAGGGTTATGGGCTATCTAACATTCCTATTCTATTCTTCAATTGAATTGACTAACCAATTTATCTAGTTTATTGCTTGAAAGGGTTAATATTGCTCATAAGAATCTGTCGAGTTCTTACTCGCCTATTCAAGCTATCCTAACGCCTATATGTCTATGGAATAAGAATCAACAAGAACGCATTTATAATTCCTGTAAATCAACCAAGCAAGGCAATTAGGTATATGTCTATCCTAACCGCGAATCCGTTCCCCGATGCCCAGGTTCAAGAACTTGCTCTATTCAATCCTATATGCAATCTAGAATTCCCACTTTCGAGTTCAACTCTAGATTCGTAGATAGTATTCAATTGGTGATCAAACAGTCAAATAATTAAGTGCAAGATTGAACAAAAAAACCAATACGATAAATCAAGAAATCAAAATCAATATCCGAATAACAATAGTCATGAAAGAACCACAACCCTAGAACGTGAAGTTTAGCTCCACATAGACATGGTAGCAAAACAACAAATCATACAAAGAAACATAAAAAGACTAAGTTGGTGGAAGAAAAGATGAAACCCGGCCTCCAC
>NW_017677107.1:0-1303 GCF_001879085.1 Nicotiana attenuata
CATGCAGAATGTAAATAATGTGGCGATCTTTCAGCCATGCAGATGTAAATAATGTGGCGATCTTTCAGCCATGCAGATGTAAATAATGCGGCAATATTTCAGCCATGCAGAATGTAAATAATGTGGCGATCATTCAGCCATGCAGAAGGTAAATGTGGCGATCTTTTAGCCATGCAGAAGGTAAATGTGGCGATCTTTCAGCCATGCAGAATGTAAATAAGGTGGCGATCTTTCAGCCATGCAAATGTAGATAAGGTGGCAATCTTTCAGCCATGCAATGTAGATAATGTGGCGATCTTTCAGCCATGCAGAATGTAAATAATGTGGCGATCTTTCAGCCATGCAAATGTAGATAATGTGGCGATCTTTCAGCCATGCAGATGTAAATAATGTGGCGATCTTTCAGCCATGCAAATGTAGATAATGTGGCGATCTTTCAGCCATGCAGATGTAAATAATGTGGCGATCTTTCAGCCATGCAAATGTAAATGGAGGTAGAGCTCAACCTCGGAAGGCAGAATGGTAGCCTTATGCAATGCAGGAAACTGCAGAGGGAGACAGCGTGTAGTCTCAGAAGGCAGAATAGTAGCCTTATGCAAGAAATAAAAGGGGAAATGGTAATAGAGTTTTCTTAGCTGATAGCAGATTGCGGTATCGTGGCTACTGGGGATATCGTGACATACGGAATGCCACTGGTGCGTGTGGATAGCAAATGTTGGTAAGTGCAACAGTTCTGAGAGTTGTATTCCTGAATAAAGTTCATTTCGTGAGTGTATAGTATGTCAGATGCTTTCGTAATCCAAGTGCCTGCATCCAAAGAAAAATCGTGAGTTTTGTAAAGGGGGAGGTTAGTTTGCATCCCCGCTGGCTCTGCTTGACCTGTTTGGCTTTGATCCGGTGATACTGTATGCATCATTGGGGGTAGCGTTGCTAAACAAGGCAATTTCAGCAATAAACATGCATGATTTAGCAAAAACATAACATAAACACATTAATAATAATAGTTTTTCTTTAGATGAACCGACGACTGCGACGTGGTTCAAAACAATGCAACCCTCCCTGCTAAGGAATTTTGAGGGTCCTCCTCAAAATTCTGCCCCAGTTTACTAGGTTGATGCTTCTGACTGCTGCTAGCAATGATCGGCTGAAATCACTTCGGAATTTTGAGGGTCCTCCTCAAAATTCTGCCCCAGTTTCTAATTGCGGGGGAAATGAAAATTTTATTGAATTGTGATCGAACCCATAAGGCTACCTATGTATCCCCTCTTAAACGGGAATCAGGTCAGATGTAGTTCAAATACAT
>NW_017677107.1:3242-18831 GCF_001879085.1 Nicotiana attenuata
TGCAATATCTTCTCTTATGAATGATACCTCTTCGTCAGGAAAATACGTTTTCAGGGGTTCGTATTCTCCATCTACGGGATTTTCCGCAAGGTGATCTGCTAGTGCCTGTCCCTTGATCGCTTTCTGAGTCACGTAGACAATGTCAAACTCACTCAACAGGATTTGCCACTTGGCTAGCTTGCCGGTGGGCATGGGCTTCTGGAAGATGTACTTCAAAGGATCCATCCTCGATATGAGATATGTAGTATAGGCACAGAAATAGTGCCTTAGCTTCTGAGCCACCCAAGTCAAAGCACACAGGTGCGCTCCAATAGAGAATACCGGGCCTCGTACGGAGTGAAATTTTTGCTGAGGTAGTAAATGGCCTGTTCCTTCCTTCCCGTCTCATCATGCTGCCCCAGAACGCAACCGAAAGCTCCATCCAATACTGCAAGGTAGAGTAATAGAGGTCTACCTGGCTCGGGCGGGACCAAAACTGGTGGTGTTGACAAGTATTCCTTGATTCTGTCGAAAGCCTTTTGGTAGTCATCAGTCCATTTGGTAGCGGCATCCTTCTTCAACATCTTAAAGATTGGCTCATAGATAACTGTAGACTGTGCTATGAACCGGATGATATAGTTAAGCCTTCCCAAGAAACTCATCACATCCTTCTTGTTCTTTAGCGGTGGCAATTCTTGAATAGCTTTGACTTTCGATGGATCCAGTTCTATTCCTCGGCGACTCACAATAAACCCAAGTAATTTTCCAGTAGGAACCGCAAATGCACACTTCACGGGATTTAGTTTCAGGTTGTACCTTCGCAGTCTATTGAAGAACTTTCTCAAATCTTCCATATGATCAGTGGCCTTCTTGGACTTGATGATAACATCATCTACGTACACCTCAATCTCCTTGTGTATCATATCATGAAAAATGGTAGTCATGGCCCTCATGTAGGTGGCCCCTGCATTCTTAAGGCCAAACGGCATCATCTTGTAGCAGTACATTCCCCACGGCATAATGAAAGCCGTTTTCTCAGCATCTTCTTCATCCATCCAAACCTGATGATAACTAGCGAAACAATCCACAAATGATTGCAATTCATGCTTGGCGCAATTGTCGATCAGGATATGTATATTTGGCAAAGGGAAGTCGTCTTTCGGACTGGCCCGGTTGAGATCCTGGTAGTCGACACAGACTCGGACCTTCCCGTCCTTCTTTGGTACTAGCACAATGTTGGCCAACCATGTCGGGTATTCTACTACCCTGAGAACCTTGGCTTTGACCTGTTTAGTGACCTCTTCCTTAATTTTCAGACTCATATCAGGCTTGAATTTTCTGAGCTTTTGCTTTACCGGCGAACATGTTGGATCGGTGGCCAGTTTGTGGGCCACAATAGACGTACTCAAACCAGTCATGTCGTCGTATGACCAGGCGAATATGTCCGCATATTCCCTTAGAAATTTTGTGTATTCCTTCTTTTCTGATGGCGACAAATGGAAGCTGACTCGCGTTTCTTTGACGTTCTCTGCATCTCCCAGGTTAACAATCTCAGTCTCGTCCAGGTTGGACTTAGGTCTGTTCTCAAAGTTCTCCACCTCTTTGACAATTTCATCTGGTATGTCATCTTCCTCTGAATCAATGTCCCTTTATTGCGTTGTCTCATTACATGTCACAGTCATTGGTTCATCGAGATAAGTAATAGTAATGTCGTATAAATGAAGTAAATGACAGAAAAATAGTAATAAGTGTCGGTTCTTAAGAAAAGTCGAAATGCTTTTGATAAATTTCATAATTGTTTTGAACATTGAAGATGTTATTGCGAAAACGAAAAAAAATGCGAAAAGAAAATCATCTAGTAGTAAAAAAAATTAGTGCATGATGCTTGTTTAGCCTTGCTACCCCGAGGCTCGCTAGGCTCTGGTTGTTCTGATAGACCAGTTATTGAGACGTGCTCCTCTGCTTACGGCCTGTATGGAAGGGCCTTCCTACCCCTCCTCCTCAAGGATAACACAGCAATCCATGTCATTGTCTTCTAAAAACAAGCTTTTCATGGCCGCGAGCACCTCTTCTTCGTCTGTCCCATAAATGATGTCAGTCTGTTTGAAAGTTTGTTCTAAGTGTGGTATCGCTTGCTCCAACGGATAGTAAGGAAAGCGCCATGGTGGCGACCAGTTGTTGAATTCTTCCCAAGTATACTCATATCCCAGACCGAAGGTGGTGCCATGTTTCTTGAGTTTTATAGGCTTAGCGATTCCTTGGAGGTTCTTGCCAAGCCCCTTGCCAGGTTCGTATCCACTCCAGTTCAATATACTCTCGATCTTGTTGTCCCACCATTTGTCTTTATCAACAGCATTGACTCGCTCGATGTGGTGGTAGGTTTCCCCACCTAACTTTCTTTTTCCCCCTATTGCCGGAATGGTCTGACGACTGTATATGGGGTTGCTGCCATCACCGTGAATGATTACTTCTTAGTGATTCCATTCAAATTTCACGGCCTGATGCCGAGTCGAAGCCACGGCTCCTGCAGAATGAATCCAAGGGCGTCCTAACAGCAGGTTGTAGGATGCGGGCACATCTATCACTTGGAACTCAACATCGAACCAGGTTGGTTCCATCTGAAGACAGGCTGATTTCACCGATGGTGGCCCTCTAGGATCCATCAAAAGCTTTTACGTTGATTGCTCCTTCTTTTATCTCGTGCAAACCTTTGCCCAACTTCTTGAGCGTTACCAGAGGACAGATGTTAAGGCTGGAACCCCCGTCGACCAGGATCCTGGTGATGAAATCGTCCTCACATTGTACTGTGATATGCAGGGCTCTGTTGTGACCCAGCCCTTCAGGTGGCAGCTCGTCCTCATAGAAGGTGATTTTGTGGCTCTCTAATACCTGTCCCACCATATTGGCCATTTCCCCGCCGGTGATGTTGCTTGGCACGTAGACTTCACTTAGTACCTTTAGCAGAGCATTTTTGTGTGCCTTGGAATTCTGCAGTAGTGAAAGGATGGATATCTGCGCTGGTGCTTTGTTCACCTGGTCAATGACCGAGTACCCTTTAGCCTGTATCTTTCTCCAAAGGTCGTCTTGACCTGTCTCAATGATGGGCGGCCGGTTGGAGACCTGCTTGCTGGACTCAGCTAGGTACTCAGGGGTATAGACTCTCCCTGTTCTTGTCATTCCCTGTGTTGCGATAGTTTCTTCGAACCTGACCTTGCCTTTTCTCCTAGCCTCAGCTGTGTAATCCCAGGGTATAGCTTTTGTGTGGAATGATGGCACAACGTACATCGCCACTGGGATTGGTATGGCCACCTTTATTTCGAATGGGACACGTTCTTTGGGTGGCAAGACGGCAACTTCAAATGGTGCTGGTGCCTTTGCTGATGGAGCTGCTTCGAACTCAAGAGGGATAGACACTTCTACCTCAGTGACCTCAGATGGTTGGATCTGGACCCTGATGGGGTTAAGAGTAACTGCTGGCTTCTTTGGATTATCGCCCTCTATGATCAACCTGATGGATCCCTCGGGATCCCAATCATCTTCCACCTAAATCATGTGAATACCCCCGCCTTTATTGTCCGGCAGAGGGTTGTTGCGAGCATTCGAGGCGGGTTCTTTTGCCACAATAATCTTGCTATCAATTAAAGTCTGGATCTTGTCTTTCAGAGAACGACATTCGTCAATGGTGTGTCCTTTCATGCCGGAATGGTATGCACAGGATTTGTTTGGATTAACCCACTGAGAAGGGTTTGTAGGAGTTGCAGCAGGGATAGCGGTGACATAACCAACAGTTTTCAGTCTTTCATACAACTGGTCAATAGGTTCAGCAATGGCTGTATATTGTTTCGGAGGCCTTCGGTCAAAGTTTGGTCGAGGTCTGGGGAAGTTTTGGCGAAGAGGAGGGGATTGATAGTGGGATGGTTGAGTATTGTAGGCTTGGTAAACATGTGCGGGTTGGGAATATCTGGGTGAAGTAGGCTGATATATGGGAGGTGGAGATGGTCGATAGGCGGGTGGTGAGGGTGCTTGGTAATTTGGAGTGGGCTGATATGTGAGTGGAGGCATTGGGTAGTTTTGGTATTTGACGGGAGATTTGGTTCTCTGTGCCACCATTACGGCTCCTACGTCCTTTTTCTTGGACACACCTCCTGACTGTAAGGCCTTATTTGTAGCTTGCAAGGCCTCGAAGTTCGTAACCATACCGCTTTTGATGCCTTCTTCGATTCGTTCCCCCAGCTTGATGATATCAGAAAATTTGTGGCTTTCAATCATCATTGGTCGCTCATAGTATTGCGGATCTTGGGCCCGGACAAAGAATTTGTTCATTTGTTCCTCCTCTAAGGCAGGTCTGACTTTGGCGGCTTCCGACCTCCAGCGAGTAGCATACTCGCAAAATGTTTCTGTAGGCTTCTTCTTCAGATTCTGAATGTAGAACACATCCGGCGCATTTTCTGTGTTAAATCTGAACCTGTCCATGAAATTAGAGGCCATACCTACCCAACTTGACCATTTCTTAGGATCCTGGCTGATGTACCAGGATAGTGCATCTCCTTTTAGACTCCTCATGAATAGCTTCATGCGGATTCTCTCGTCCTTTCCGACCCCAACCAACTTGTCACAATATGTCCTTAAATGAACCCTGAGATCACCTGTACCGTCAAACATCTCGAACTTTGGAGGTTTGTACCCCTCGGGCAGTTCGGCATCGGGCTTTATGTAGAGATCTTCATAATTCAACCCTTCAATTCCCTTGTTTCCTTCAACACCCTGGATCCGACTAGTCAATTTATTAAGTTCTTCAGCCAGGTTCTTGATAAGAAAATCTTTATCATCAGACTCGGGTGTGCTTGAGATGGGTTGGGTGGAGAGTGGCATGGTCTCCACGTAGATAGGGGTGTTATGGTGGGTGTGGAAGTAGTCATTTGTGGGGTTTTGGATTTCTGGGAGAAGCAATGGGGTGTTGTTTGTTGTGTGGCAAGTGTTGCATTGTGTCTTTGGTGGAATGACATGGGGAGCGGGATGATTTTGTTGCTTTGGGATGTTTTGGGGTGGTGTAGGGTTTTGAGTAGTGGGAAAGGTGATATCCGGGGTGCTGAGCGAGAATGACAAACTTGCCAGATTCCGAACCTGGTCGAACTCTTCCTGGAACTTTAGCAATTTTTGTTCAAGCTGGGATACATTTTCCTTGGGACCTTGAGTACCATGACCATTAGTGACCTATACTCGTTCAGTTGAATTCTCCTTTCTGACGCTATTCAAATCATCCATCTTGCCTTTGTTTTTGTTCTTAACAGGACTTAGAGGAGGAATGGGTGGACGGCCCCTGGATCTCGTGGAGTAGGATGATGTTGCCAGAGTGCACGAACTAACCTTTGGGGAGGGGAATAACAAAACAAAAAATAAAGCAAAAAGGTAACCAAGTTAGTCGGGTGTTACAAAAAATGCTGCAATATTTAAACACATAGTGTGAGAAGGTAAATCGCGTCCTAATTTGGGGACCTCTTCGTGCTCGAGGTAGGCCTAGCGACAAGTTGATTTGGAGAGCTCAGGATGCTAAATGCCTTATTTTATTGATAGAAAATAAGACGAATCCCAAATCGACAATAAATAATAGGAAATAAAAGTCACTAATGGCCATTGGCCTTATTACATTTTATATAGCGAAAAGATAAAATCCTATCTACTTGGTCCCTGAAGGACCTTCCCCAGATTCGGCATCCTTGGCTCCGTCGAAAAGCTTCCCCAGCTCGCGAAGTCCCAGCAATAGGCAGGCCCTGGCTAGATGTCCGCCTTCGTTTCCTTCAGCATTTTGGCAGTCTTCGACCCTCTTGAGAAATTTATTCTCCAACTCTACTATGCCTCGCTCCAAGTATACCAGTCGCTTGTTGGCACTGACAGCCATGTCCTTCCATTCCTCAATTAGCTTTTGATTGGCTTCTTGTATCTCACGGTGCTCACTTTCGCACTCCCGGATCCTCTTGCGCAGTTGGTTGTATTTGACATGTGCCTTGGCTTTTTCATCTATGATCCTGTGACCTCGACCAAACCCAGGCTGGCTCAGACCATTATGATTATCCTCCAACCAGTCGAAATAGAAGGGAGTACAACCGGCGTGGTATCTATCTGGCTCGATGGTATCCCTCCCCATGATGATCTTACAGTGCCACATATGCTGAGCTTGGCACTTGTAGGGACTATCGTCATCCTGGAAGTCAGCCTGGAAGTGACTCATCTTGTCAACCCTGGGTACAACCTGCTTCCTACCAGTTCGCCTCATAACTCGTAGAGGGACGTAAGGGTACGTTCCTCTCAGACCGATCAATATCAGAAAATGTGCGTCTCTGGATCGGGCGATGAATTCTTCGGTCGGAAACCAATCGAACATCCATTGTACTTTCTCCTTGGTCAAATTATCAAATAGCTCGAACCATCCTTCGGCATCCTCTGGCTGAGCAAACATATCAGGGATATAATTCATTCGCTTTGGGTGATGGAAAGCGATATCATCGTCCCAGTCCCTTCGTTGAATCTCTTGTCGGTATTCACCCTTTTGTAGATGCTCCACGAGCCAAAGTTGAAGTTGCAAATTGCAGCCCTCGAAGTGACTAGCTCCCCGTTGATACTTTTCTAGGGCTCGGTATATTTCCGCGATGATCATGGGCACAATGTTGAATTGTTGCCCTCCAATTCCTTCCATTAAGGTCTTAGTGACCATGGCTGTCTGGTGTGGATTCTTGCTTTCTTCATTGGAAACACGATCAACCCCAGGAAACAGAACATGAATACAAAGACCCTTCGATGAATATGCCCTAATGATGTGATGGCGAACTCATCAGGATAGGTACGATAGGATTTGTTGTGACCGTACCTCTCGTACAAATAGTCAAAGGGGATATAAGATTCTTTTAGGCATGTCAGTTCTGTATTCTTCTTCAGACCCATCATTTTGAGGAAACCTCTACCCTTGCGATTCTCAGGCATCAACAAACCCGGAGTTTCCCATACCAAACCGGCCAATCCTCCTATTTCTTCTAGCAAGGGTGTCATCTCGATGTCCCCAAAGCGGAACACAGCCCTTTCGCAATCCCAAAACAATGTGGCAGCTTCTATGATTTTGTTGTTGGGTTGAACCTCCAGGAGGTAGATATTTTTGAACGAGAGTCTGGTCGCTGGAGTGAAGATCTTTCCACCAGCTTAGTAGTCTTGGGTGGATGTTGGTAACCATGCCGAATCTGGGGATTTCGTGCCTCATTATCTGCAAGACAGAAGGGTTAGACCCTACCCCCACCGGACTCGACTATTTAACATCAACAATTAGCATGAAGCATTTAGTTCTCCAAATAAATGCACAGAACGTGATGATGTCCGTTTGGGTTTAGGAAAACCCAGTGGACTTTGGACAAGGCTATCTTACAGGATCATTATATGGACAACATAACTGATCCGGCTAGGTTTGACCATGATGCATGTACAATTTAAACGGAGTAAGGTTTCTATGGGGTTTTAGACTGGTACCCTTGAGCAGACAACTCGAGGGGGAAAGGCACGGAACCGTCGACTACACCGTTGATCGACTGGTTTTACTGCAAATATGCCTTTTCGGATTTAGGGGGTAATGATATAGGAAGAGCGCAACAACTCATTATAAGAGTTGCTATGGGATTTGTTTGGCACGAGTGGAATATGATGTTGAGCATGATTATGCAATAAAAAAAATATGTTGTCACGTATTTGCATGTTTAAGAAAGCAATAAATACAGTAGTTTTTTAACAATAAAGTAGTAATAAAGAAAGGGAAAGAAGAAGATAAGTCAGATTTGCTTTGCAAAAGAAATTAAATGCTTAAAGGAATTAATCAAGTAATTGCACATAAATAGATATAAATTCACAATAACAGTTTGAAATGGTAAAAAGCCTAAATCCCAAGCAGAGCCGCCATGCTGTCGCGCCCCCTTTTCCTCGCGAAATCGGGTTCATGACATTTGGAGGGACAACTCGTTCCTTTTGGGAACTGGGTTTTGAAGAGTCGCCACCTAATGATTTATGATGCATTAGGACACCTTGCAGGGTTCAATTATAACTAAACTTGGATAACCAGAGATAGGGTAAGGGCTTTGAAATTATCCTAAGGGGAAGGTGTTAGGCACCCCTCAGGATCCACTAGTGTGGTTCCCGGCCAAACAGTTATTGTGAATTTGGGGTGCAATTAACATGTAAGCAGATAAGGCTCAAGTAAGAGGGGATTTCAATTCATAATGGTTTGAAAGTAAATAAATCTGAAAGAACAATCAAAGAGCTGATTTTAAAAATAAGGAGTTACAATGCTAAAAAAAAGAGTAAAGAATGAATGGGGGGGGGGGGGGTCCTAGGTTTATTAAAAATATGGATCACCCAACACAATGTCCGGTAATCACTCCTCAATGAGGGGCTACACATGACATTACCGCGTGGTCATCATATCCATATCTACCCTTCCCACCTCATAAGTTATTAAAGCACGGATTGGTCTCGATTACTTATTGCATGCTATTACCCGTCCCATTCTAATCAGTCTCGGAGGTACTTAGGACTACTAATCCTAAAGGGAGGGATATTAGGCTTAATTGAAGTTTCAAAGGTAAAAATTCTAAGGCGACATAAAAAACATATAAAGATTGCACATTAAAGGGGGAAACACATAAGCATATAAGGCTCAAGTATACCTCCTCAAACAAAGCACATAAATTGCATGACTTGCACATACTTTTTAGGTCTGATTTAAAGCACATAAAGACGAGGGAAGTTAATTGTTGAGGCAGATTAGTTTATTACATAACTCAGATAAGAAGTCCGAATCAAACATGTCTGCTGGTTGTAGCAATTAATGAACCGGATTTAGTTTTACAATTATTATCCTAAGGCTTGCCTGAGTGCTTGGACGGAATCCTATAGGCATGATGTCTATTCAATTCAGAAAGGGATGAGATAGTAAAACTCGAAATAGATTGTTTGAAATCCTATAGGCACGCTTGCTAAACCTTGTTAAGTAAGGGGATTAGATTATTAAAAGAAGTTTAGAAGGGACAAAAATAAATTAGACTAGTTACAGGTCATGCAGGTGATAGTATCTACTATTACTGATTTTTTAAGCCCTATGAACAGGATATCTAATATTGAATGGGAATTAAATGAGTCAAATTTTATTTAAGAATCCATGCAGGCATGATTTCTATATGTTACTGATTTCAAAATTACGAATGTGATACTTATTCATAGCTGTTTAGAACCTAAATCATGATATCTAAGTGGCATGCATAATTCGAATACGACCTATAGGCAGGTTATCTAGGTGTGAAAATGAACAAGCAGGATTTAGTATAAGTCCTAGAGATATGATTTGAAAGTGCAGAATTAAAAGAAGTCCTATAGACATGATTTCTAATGCAGTTTGAAAGTGCAGAATTAAAAGAAGTCCTATAGACATATTTTCTAATGCAGTTTGCAAGTGCAGAATTAAAAGAAATCCTATAGGCATATTTTCTAATGCAGTTTGAAAGTGCAGAATGAAAGAAGCCCAATAGACATATTTTCTAATGCAGTTTGCAAGTGCAGAACTAAAAGAAATCCTATAGGCATATTTTCTAATGCAGTTTGCATGTGCAGAATTAAAAAAAGCCCTATAGACATATTTTCTACCCTTGCATGCATAATTACCCAACCCTTTTTCACTAGCCAGCCCCAAATGTTCATAACAAATTATTACAAACCAGGAATAATAAATTACATCAGAAAAGTACAAAGAAAATTACAACCAGAGGAAGCCTGGTTCTTGACTTCCTCTCTGAGTTATGAGATAAACCAACTCAAAGACCACTGATCCAAAGCCTTTCTCAGATTTGAGTGTGTTAGAGTTCCCTAAGGGCCTCAATAGGACCCCGGGCAGTGCTCACACCCAAGGTTCATAACCAGAATAGGGACAAGTGCAGTGTGGAAGTGCCAACCCTCATGTGTCCAAGTTTAGAGGGAGCTCATGGGTCCCAAGGCAAGGCTCACACGAGGGGGGGGGGGGCAGAACTTAAGTCTAAGAAGATAGTGCAAGTGCAGAAATAGAGGAATAAAGGAGAGGGGTAAGGGTGGCAGGGAAACAGGTACAGAGTTGACAACTTCATACAAAAGGGGTTTAGGGGTTGGGAATTGCAAAGAGCCTACGCATTTAGGCATGAGTCAATTCCAGGCATGCACAGCAACAGTAGTGCTATCATGCCTGTAAATCAACTAGAACACACACATATAATTGTAACATAGAGGTAATGATCCTAGGAGGACCAAGTTTGAGCCATGTTCAGCAATATTCGATGTTGTCATGCCCCAAACCACCCATAAGCATCAAACAGATTGGGGTAGGGATTTAGGATTTATACTGCACTGATTCAGAACAAGGGAAAAGAAATTACAACATGCTAAATAAAGATGTTGAAATAGATACAAGCAGCAGGCAGACTAGATTGCAAAAAAAACATTAAGTAACCAAGTTGTTGTTGATGCTGAAAACTTAATTAGCACATACCAGTTTAAAGAAGCAAAATGTAGTAACGGAAAGCTGCAGGACTTTGAAATATATCTTTGGCTTTCAAACAGGTCACAGTGCAAGTAGTAAAGCAAGAGAGAGTATTTTTAGTGTAAGTGTGAGTTTTTTTGAATCAAAAGTGTTCGTGTGTTTGTGCTAATGAGATAGCAAGGTACTTATAGTTTGAAAACGGGTAGAAAATAAGGCAAGAATCATAGTTTAGCAGTAATTATGGAATTATGTGCTAATTGAAATCAAATCAGTATAAGTACTTCCTTTAATTAAGGAGTTAACTTTAAACGGTAACATGAAAATACTACGTAAGGAAAAAAATCACACAAGGCTGAATATAATAAATAGGGAAATATTTTCAGCATAGTACAAGTACACAATATGTAATAGAGACTAGGTTCATCAGATTCTAAACAAGAAAAGGTCGGTAAGAATCAAATACCCATGTAACCAAGGTAAGGGAATTAATCAAATTAAGTAGAAAAGTAGGGATCGAAGGTTCACGGGAAAGTGTTCAAATTAGACCAAGAAACAGGGAAATTAGTAAGGCGAAACAAGGAAAGAATCAATTACTTAACATACAAGTGCAATCAGAATTTCACAAGGGATGGTTTGAAATCAGTCCAAAATTGAAGGTCACTTAAGAGGGGAATTCAGCATATAAATAGAGTGCATAAACATTAGGCATGCGAGGCCAAACTATGGCAAAGAGAAGCAGCATGCAATAACAATCACATGGTCAGTAGACAGTGAACTATCGAAACATGGTAGTCACATAGGTCAATTTTATTAACTTAGTAACAGAGAGAAGAGAGAGTATCAGAAGCATGCAAAGGGTTAAGTAAAAAGGTCGTTCTGAAAAGGTATAGTCGAGTTTCAATGATAGCAGGAAATCAAAATCACATAAAGAAAAAATGCTGAAACAAAAGGTTTCAAATCCAGTCAAGCAACTTCAAACAGATGAGTTGCACAAGAAGCTTCAGAAGTTCGAATAGGCCCCCAAAGAAATTAGGGTTTTTGAAGCCAATCGAACTCAAAGATGACGAACAAGTAAATCACACAACAAATAATCTCAGAAACTCGAATTAACCCAAACTTAGGGTTTTTTAACACCAATCGAGTCTAGGGATGAAAAATAGATAAATCAAACAAATATTAACAAAAAAAATAGATTCAGAAACCTCAATAGAAATTAAGGCTTTTAAACATGCAAACTCCAGTAGAAGAATGACATAAGGAAACACAGCAGAACATGTGAAAAATCAGAGAAAGCTTCACGATAACTTAGTAAGAACCCTAATTGGAAAAGATAGAGGGTTTTGAAGGTAGAGCTTTAGGAGAAACTTTTTTAAAAAACGATTAGAAGTTTAGAGCAACACAGATCTAAAACAGATCTAAAAGAAATCGGAAGAACCTTGAAGGTTAGGGTTTCAGAAGAAACCCAAATGGTGAGAAAGGCTTTGAAAAACTATCGATCTAAGCAGGAGAGTCAAGAATCAGACTCGAATAGCCATGGCTGGCCGGAGAAAGGTCAGAGACGACCGAAGAACATTCATAAACTAAAAACAACCAAGGTCTGGACCAAACTTTCCAGGATCTAGCCCTGAAACCAGGATATCCGGACATGTAGAAGCTATAGGAGGTGGATACAGGCCTCCGATGACCTTAAAAGCCATTGATTTGGGAGATTTCAGGGTTGGAGTTTGATGGAGGCGGCTGGGTTTGAGAGGGGTTTGAGAGAGAAAGGGATTCAGAGGCGGCGGAGTGTGTGAAATGGTTAGGGTTAGGGGTTAGTTTGAGATTAAAAAAGGTAAGGGTCGATATTGGCCGTTGATCATTTAGATCAACGGCTAGGATTATGTAGGGGATCCGGGTTGGGTTATGAAGATGGGTTTGGGTCGGATTAATTTGGAATTGGGTCGGGATAATTGGGCCTCAAATTGGGTTTAATTGGGGTGCCAAATCAGGCTAAAATTGAAATGAAAATGGGCTAACATTTAAATAGCCACTTTTCCCTATTTGATTTATAAAAAATAGTAAAGTAATTTCTGGAAATAAATTAAAGGTACTAAAATGACTAACAGTACATAATTATCAAATTAAAAATACTGGACTTAATTTTTATATTCTTATACGCAATTAAATGTAAAATAGGCTAATGTTGCAATTATATGCAATTTAGCTTTAAAAATACTAAATAAATTTGTAAAAATATGTAAAAATTATCTTAGCTATATTTTAGCATAAATATGAGAATCTAATAAATGAATCACCAAAATGATAATTTTGGGGGTAATTATTGGGTCTCTCTGAATAATATGGGGCAATAAATTGATTAAAAAATCTTTAAAAATTAAGAAAAAATAGTAAAATATTTGGACATACTTATATATGCACATATGCTATTTTGAATGTATTTTGCATTTTAGAAAATATATAGAGAAAAAATGGGTATCACCAGATGTTGGTGGTGAAGGCTCTTATTTTTCGGTGAGCTCAACTGAAATGGGGTCTGTGGTATTTTAACTTGGTGGGGTCGAGTGACTTGGGAGCTGACATGGCAGCTGACATGGACAAAATTGAGGGGGTCAGCTGCCACGGTGGAGGGACATTAGGGTTAGGGTAATATTAAAAATATGATTAACGTTAGGGGCTAGATTGTACGAAAAGTATAACGGATGGTAGAAGTAAACAATATACCATAGTAGAGGGGCAATTTTGGACACTATTTTATACACTTAGTAATATTTGAAATATAAAAATAACGGTATAATGGAGGAAATTAAACTTCCAAAATCACATATATATTAGTACCCCTTTCTTTGTTTTCTTATTTATTTTATAAATATAGTATGTAATAATTTAGAAGTTTCCAAAAAAGTATTTGTATACAGTTAAAATCAGGTACGCCCGATTTCCCAGGCTCGAAGGGTCGCTTTAGGTTCGAGTCCAAGATGGATCGAGGTCGAGCTCGACGATAGAGTAAAAGGCCCGAGGATCGAAGTTCGAGATGAGTATCGAAGCCGAGTATGTTTAACCCCGAGATAATGCCGTTATGGATTTGTAACAGAATGAGCTAGATTCTTGCCACATCCCTAAGATCGTGGCATAAATCCCGGAATAGATTTGTGTGAATCCGTACTAGGTGGTTAGATAGCTGTCCCAATAAGATTCTTTACTGTAAATACAAATGTACCTTATTTAGGTTTCCCCTATTATATAAAGGGGACCCCAATCATTTGTAAACACATTCAATCATTAGCAAAGAATATACTCTCTTATATTTTCGCTCATTGTTCATCAGAATTGTCCTTTAGCTTTACTATTCTTGCTTTACTGTTCTTGATTCATCTCGAGGTCACTTTGGCTCGAGGTCGAGACTGGCCAACATTCTGGTTTGGTTTTACTTGTTTCTTTCATTTATAGTTCAAATTTCTTGGTTATTAATCAATATTGAACTATATCACGTATCTTTAAAACCACAAATCAAATTTAATTGTTAATCGTATTTTCAAGGTAAATAGTTTGGCACCCATCGTGGGGCTAAAGATAATAGTGATTATTTCAGTACTGATTCTGATAACACGCGTTATTTTACACTTGTTCTTGTCAAGAATTTTTGTTCTCATGATTAAACATGTCAAACTCGCAAAACGCACCCGTTCACGACAACGAAGGTCTTGGAATTCATGGGGAAAACAACAATGTAGGGGTCAGTGTACCACCGATAAACCCTGAGGAAGTGCCAAATGTGGAACCAGTTATGTTAGTTCGCACATTGCGCTGAATGTAGATTTCGGCGCAGACCCCGGAGGAAGTGTACGCAGGGAAGCCCGATCTGGGGGCCAAGGAACACAGGGTATAGGAGACGGGGGAGTCAGCCTCCAAGTGATATTCGAGATGCTACAAGCTCAACAGGTTGCCATTGCTCAACTACAAAGTCAAAATAAAACTCCGAGTATAGCCGAACCAGAAAACACTCGACGTGCTGAACAGGCGCCAGAAAGATCAAACGATAATGGCTCGGGGACTGACCCCACAATTATGAGGATGCTCGTAGAATTCGCGAAGAGGATCGAGTCCGGGGAAAAGAAGATTGAGGATAATGACAAAAAGGTGGAGACTTATAACTCATGTGTTGATCAAATACCGGGGGCACCCACGGTCTTGAAATGCGAAAAACTTCATACAAAAACCATTCCCTCAGAGCGCGGCTTCGATGCACATTCCTAAAAAAATTTGCATGCTCGATATACCCAAATAATGGGACAACCAACCCTAATGAGTGTCACACCTCCTTTTTTACACACCTACCCCGAAGGATAAATGTATAAGGGAGTTTTTCCATTTAAAGTGACATTATTCGAAATGGGATTATTTATTTATTTTTCAGAGTCGCCACTCGGGAAAGGATGGGCTTTTGGTGCCCCGAGTCACCGGTTTAATTTAAATCCCAAGTCGACGAAAAATTTCGACTTCCCAATTGGAGTCTGCGAACCAGAAGTTCTGTGTAAGGAATTCTGTTGACCCGAGGGAAGGTGTTAGGCACCCCCGGATCCCGTGGTTCTAGCACGGTCGCTTAAATTGTTATAAATGGCTAAAAATATTTAAACCTAGAATGCAATTTTTAGGATTATTTACCGCTTTTAGTTTATTTTTACGAAAGTGAACGCCGTTTAAGAGCGTGTTTTTGGATTACGTCACATGAAATGCACCCGGATCCTCAACACCTCTTATTCAACGTTTTGGGATTTGGATTTGGATTGCATGAAATGCGCACCCAAGTTTAGGAAAGTAATATTATTAAAATTCGCGCTTAAAGCAACTAGTGTGTTGATACCTTTGCGGGAAGCCATGGAAATTTGCTAAAATGGCTTGCCCAATTTCTAAAACATTTTAACAAAGTATTCAACGAGGGCCCCGCAAATTTACGTGTTTTGTTTGGCGAGGCTCATCTCATTTTTATTTAAAGGCCAACTTAAAGCAAACTAAGATTTTCTATTTATTTTGTCTCTAAAGGCCTAATTAATTAGCATTATGAAATTCGGGCCTCAA
>NW_017677107.1:19810-20842 GCF_001879085.1 Nicotiana attenuata
TCAGCATAGCTCAAACACAGCAGATCAATAGACCATCCACCAGCAAACACACAGCCCAGATTTAAGTGCAAGTGAGATCCAGTATTTAAAATCAACCCAAACAGCCTTAATGTCACTCCAAATTGACTCGAAATAGCAAACCAAATCAAACCTCGACCTCCAGCAATCAAACAGTAGTGATTTCAGGCAGAACTATTCAATTAATCCACTGGACTTCAATAGAACAGTTGTTTTGTATTTTTTTTGTGAGTTTTTTTTTTGATTTTTCTAAGATGAAAGAAAGAGCTTCGGATCTGGATTTTACTTTGAAATTCAGATTAGCTTTAGAAAACTTAGACCTATTTTTTGGGGGAATTTTTGGCTGATCCAAACTTGTTTTTCAAGGCAGAGGTGACTGCCTTATATAGGCAAACTAATGGGCAGCCCTCAGATTTTTTGTTTTCATTCCAATCCCTCTTTATTTACTCATTTAACCCCTTGTTTCCTGACTTGTGTCACAAGTTAATACACTACAATTACTGAAATTACACTGGAGTCCTACTTTGGAAGGTCCTAGAAGATTCTAGTTTCAACTACCATGTGCTATCCAATCCTAAATGTCTAAGCTACCCTTGAATTCAACCTAAAATTACTAACACTAACTCTAATCAACTATATCCAATCACCTATACTAACTTAAACTAACTAAGACTAATCACTTGAAATTGAACCGTGATTGTAATGAACCATTATCTAACAAGTAAAATTCGTATCAACAAACAATCATGTATCAAAGGCAGGCGTACACAATATGCATCAATAGAATCGAAATTACTGCTAACGAGACTAGTCAGAAAAATAAACCAAACTAAACTATTTAATAAAGTAAAAATTAAGGAACTAACCATTGAATTAAACCAACAATATCATAACCAAAATCAAGACAAAACTAAAAATCAAAAATTATGCGGCCTAAGTCAACTTAAATCAAAAACAAAATTAAACTAGAAATTAGAGGCTATGAGAGCAGAATTAATCAAACAAGAAAAAAAA
>NW_017677107.1:24873-25620 GCF_001879085.1 Nicotiana attenuata
AGATCATCAATTGACAAGGCTGTAAATTAAATGCTGAATTCGCTTGTTTTGGAACTATTTTAACACAGGCATGATGTATAACTGATTATGCGAACTAACAGAGGCCTATAACTTGATTTCTCCCTATATCAATCCAAAGCTTAATCCTTAAACTAACTTAACAACCAAACTCATAATCCAAATCCCTATCATGTTAAACAGTCCATAGTTCAATTACAAACCAATTTACAGTTCGACTAAGTATTAATAATCGAACACAGGATAATAAAATACTCATAAACAGTTTCACATATCATTAGACCAAAATACAACAAGCCTCCGCACAAGTCTATTACAGTCTCAATATATCACTCAAGGCTGGGCATGTACCTGAAATTTGACAAAAATGAAGGAGGGAAAGATCAGCAATAGCTCAAACACAGCAGATCAATAGACCATCCACCAGCAAACACACAACCCAGATTTAAGTGCAAGTGAGATCCAGTATTTAAAATCAACCCAAACAGCCTTAATGTCACTCCAAATTGACTGGAAATAGCAAACCAAATCAAACCTCGACCTCCAGCAATCAAACAGTAGTGATTTCAGGCAGAACTATTCAATTAATCCACTGGACTTCAATAGAACAGTTGTTTTGTATTTTTTTGTGAGTTTTTTTTTTGATTTTTCTAAGATGAAAGAAAGAGCTTCGGATCTGGATTTTACTTTGAAATTCAGATTAGCTTTAGAAAACTTAGACCTATTTTT
>NW_017677107.1:26035-29427 GCF_001879085.1 Nicotiana attenuata
AATATGGGCATTGCCTGGGTAAGGCAGCATTGAAGCTAGAGTGACGAGTGCATCGGCTAGTTCATTGTGACACTCGAGGGATATACCTGAATTCTATCGACTTGAAGCGTTTGGTGAGATCTTCCACATGCTGCCGATAGGGAATGAGCTTAACATCTCGAGTCTCCCACTCCCCTTGGGCTTGCCGGATAATCAAGTCAGAGTCCCCCATGATTAATAAATCTTCAACATCTTGGTCAATTGCCATATTCATGCCCATGATACAGGCTTCGTACTCAGCCGTATTGTTTGTGCAAAAGAATCGGAGCCTAGCTGTAGCTGGGTAATGCTGACCATCGGGTGATATCAAGATTGCCCCAATGCCTACACCTCTTGCATTTACTGCTCCATCAAAGAACATTTTCCAAGCACGAGTGTCCTCAGAGATGGCTTCCACTGAATTTACCTCCTCATCCGGGAAATAGGTGCTTAACGGTTGGTATTCCTCGTCAACCGGGTTTTCAGCCAAATGATCTGCCAACGCCTGAACCTTCATTGCCGTGCGAGTGACATAGACTATGTCGAATTCAGTGAGCAAGATTTGCCATTTAGCCAGCCTCCCAGTGGGCATCGGTTTCTGGAATATGTATTTCAAAGGATCCAACCTGGTTATTAGATAGGTGGTATGGGCTTGAAGATAATGTCTCAGCTTTTGAGCGACCCACGTCAGAGCGCAGCATGTTCTCTCCAACAAAGTGTACTTGGCCTCGTAGCTGGTGAACTTCTTGCTCAAGTAGTAAATTGCTTGCTCTTTTCTTCCAGTTATATCATGCTGCCCGAGGACACAGCCAAAGGAATTTTCCAGCACTGTCAGATACAAAAAGAGAGGTCGCCCATGCTCCGGTGGGACCAATACTGGAGGATTTGACAAATATTCCTTGATTTTGTCGAAGGCCTCTTGACATTCGGATGTCCATTTGATAGCCGCATCTTTCTTCAACAGTTTGAATATGGGCTCACAGGTGGTAGTCAATTGAGCGATGAATCGACTGATATAGTTTAGCCTGCCCAACAAACTCATCACATCTTTCTTAGTTCTTGGAGGAGGTAAATCTCGAATGGCCTTTATCTTGGTGGGGTCTAACTCAATACCTCTCCTGCTGACTATGAAACCCAGGAGCTTGCCTGATGGGACTCCGAAAGCACACTTAGCTGGATTCAACTTCAGATCATACTTGCGCAACCGTTCGAAGAACTTTCTCAAATCTCGAACGTGATCACTCTGAGTTCGTGACTTGATGATTACATCATCCACATACACCTCTATTTCTTGATGCATCATATCGTGGAAGATGGTGGTCATGGCTCTCATATAAGTTGCCCCAGCATTCTTCAGCCCAAACGGCATGACCCGATAACAATAGGTACCCCAGGGTGTAGTGAAAGCTGTCTTCTCGGCATCCTCTTCATCCATCAACACTTGGTGATATCCTACGTAACAATCCACGAAAGGCTGTATTTCATGTTTGGCGCAGTTATCAACAAGGATGTGAATGTTAGGTAGTGGGAAGTTATCTTTGGGACTTGCCCTGTTCAAATCTCGGTAATCCACACACACCCGGGTTTTTCCGTCTTTCTTGGGCACTGGAACCACGTTGGCTAACCATGTGGTATATCGGACCACTTGGATTACCCCCGCCTTCAACTATTTTGTGACTTCTTCTTTGATTTTATCACTGATATCAGTTTTAAACTTCCTTTGCTTTTGTTGCACTGGTGGACAATCGGGGTAAATTGGTAATTTGTGCACCACTAGATCCATACTTAGTCCTGGCATGTCGTCATACGACCAAGCAAACACATCTTTAAATTCGAACAGGAGTTGGATTATTGCATCTCGAGTTTGCTCGTCTGTGTGAATGCTTATTTTGGTTTCCCTTATTTCTTCGGCAGTTCCCAAATTAACCGGTTCAGTGTCATTCAGGTTTGGCTTAGGTTTGTTCTCAAATTGTTCCAGTTCTCTATTTATTTTCCTAAAGGCCTCTTCTTCATCATATTCCAGTTCTTGATTCATTATTTCACAATTAGACAGCGTATTTGAGTCTGGGCATGAAGTCCGCGAGCATGTCATGTTATTTAAAGCCGCATTATTAGGACTGAAAGGAAAAGATGAAAAGGAAAAAACAACAAAATTAGAAAGAATAAAAAGAAGAATAGATGATGAAATATTGATTTCATTTCTTGGAATTGGAAAGATAACAGGGTTTACATTCAGGAACTTAAAGACAAAAAACTAAAAGAAGCACCCGAGCTACACCCTGAAATAACTCGGGATGCAGAAAAGGTGGCAGGGCTAGTCTACCGGGACTCCCGCCTAATCGGGAATTATGAACTGGAGAACACGAATTCATATCATGAACTGGAGAACACGAATTAAACAAAAAGATTAAAACTAAAGAGAGCAGAATTATGAACTAAATCACCACTAATATCAATAAAGCGAGAGTTAAACTAAGACAATAAGAACAACTTAAAACTAATAGAGATAATTTTAAAAGAACTTACTGCTTTTTTTTCTTCTTCTTTTTTTTTTCTTCTTGAATGATTTATCGAAGTTAATTTTTAATTAATATTACATGTTTATAAAACATACAACATTAAGTAAAAAATCCTTCGAATTCTTGAAAAATTAGACAGTCCTTCTCCGAAACCCTAGATCTAAAATTGGAGGAATTTCATTGAAATTTGGAAAGCTTTGGTTTGGGATTAAGGATGAGGAAGGTGAGAAGGTTATATGGTGTTAATTTGGGCCGGTTTGGACAAGGTTGTGTTTTGGCCGGAAATTTCGATCTAATATTCGAAACGATTGGTTATGATTCGAAGGGGATGGTTATGGGGGTTGGAAAGAGGAGGGGAAGATGAGTTTGTGGTGAAATTTTGGGGTCATTTGGAGCTTCGCCGCCGCCGGCGGCGATTTCCGGCCGGCGGCGGACGGCGGAGGGACGGTGGTAGACGGTGGGGTGACAGTGGGCGACGGTGGTGTTACAAGATTAGGGTTTGAGAGACGGTGAGGGTAGGGGGTTCTGAGGGGGTAGGGGTTGTTCGGACATATATATATTAAGGGTAGGGGACTTCTGGGCCGTCTGATCAATTAACCTCGACGGTCCAGATTAACCTAAGATGGAACGGCGTCGTTTTGTGGTGTAACGGGATTGGACCGGTTTGTTGGGTGGGTTTGGGTCGTAATTCTGGAAGGGTTTGGGTTTAATGAATTGGGCTGGGTGATTTGGCCCAATTCTTGGCAGCCATTTTTCTTTATTCTTTTAATTGCTTTCTTGTATTTTATTGACTTGCTTTTTTATTTTATTTTTTGTATTTTTGTATTTATTTATTTTTCTGATTTCATAAAATGC
>NW_017677107.1:32993-34371 GCF_001879085.1 Nicotiana attenuata
CCACACCCACACCCACCACCCCCCCCCCCCACACACACAAAAAATACTCTTTTAAGAAATTGAAGGTGTTTGGCTAAGCTTTTAGGAGGAAAAAGGCTATAAGACAACATATTTTCTAATCTAATCGATTAATAATCTAGTTAGCATTAGCTTAAAAATATTTAGAAAGACATTCAAAGAATTTAAAAAGATCTTACAGCACCGAAGTTATAAACAAGAATGATTCAAGTTGAAATGCATTCGACAAAATTAAGATGAAAAGAGCTACAAATTTAATTGCCTACTATTTTCAACTGTAATTACATTACATTTAAAATAGTACATCGTATAAACTTAGAAAATATGGACATAGTGATTGATAAAAATGGACAATATATGATTGCAAAAAATTTATTTTTCACTAAAAATAAATATATAATTATACATTATATATATGATTACTTTTGGGGCTTTACTTTTTTTGGGGTCTAAAGCCACTGCTTTAGTGACTGCTTAGTGGGTTTAGGGTTGAGCCGCCTCTGAATTGGGAAATTGCTGTGATTCTTCTTGAATAGCCTAAGTTTTGCCTTTGAGAAATACTTTTGAAGTTTCATCCTTACCAATTGTATTAAGACTCCCCTTCATCTTAACTATTCCGATCGGATATCATAAAGCCTATAAAACATAAATCGGGAGGATGCAACTTATTAATTTCTTGGGATATACTCGTACATTTATAAGGAATACATAAATTAACTTGACCTATATTTTAAGCCCTAAAAAATGCAGATGCAGATACGAGTAAGAATTGTGTCACTGTCATCCCTCGTAGTCACCTTAGACGAAAGAAAGTACCCCTAAAAGAGGGTGTATGTATGCTAGACCCCAACCCCTCCACGTTCCAAAGTTAACAACTTCCCCTAATACCTGTCCTCCTGACCCCTATCCCCACCCCCACCCACCCCAAAAACCCAAACCAAAATCTTAAAGCCCCCAATGACCCCTATCCCCACCCCCCACCCACCCCAAAAACCCAAACCAAAATCTTAAAGCCCCCAACTCCTTCCACCATTTATAAAATCCCCCACATTCTTTCCTTATTTCTAAACATTCTCCTTCCTCTTAATCCCTTTGAGAGAGATTGATCACCTTCTCTATACATTAACCTCAACTCTCATTTGTTCTACTTCTTTTGCTCTTTCTTCACTCTTCCATTCATTCTTTTCCAAGAAAATAACAAAGCTAGTCAAGTCCTTAAAAGATTAAAAAGGATGTGTTCATCTAATTCCAAATTGCAGAGGAGCAGTAGTGCTGATAATATTACAACACAAACCATCTCTCATATCAATGGACGCCCTGTTCTTCAACCAAATAGAAACCAACTCCCTTTCTTGGAACG
>NW_017677108.1:0-1662 GCF_001879085.1 Nicotiana attenuata
CGGACTAATTAACTAGAATTCCGTCAGTCATGCCTATATTTTCGCCTGCCATGGCCCATGCCCGAGGCCGTGGGACGGAGCCGGAACCGGATTGCCTAGTATTTGTCCGGGACATCAAATACGACCTAAGGAGCCATAGTCACCGCCCCGCTATGACAAAATTACATTTATTGGCATTTTACGGCAATTAAACTGGAATTCCGCTAGTCGTGCCTGTGTTTTCGCCTGCCGTGGCCCAAACCCGATCCCGTGGGACGGAGCCGGAACCGGCGCCTAATATTTGTCCGGGACATCAAATATGACCTAAGGAACCATAGTCACCTCTCTGCCATGACCAAACTATATTTTTTTGCATTATACGGGAATTAAAATAGAATTCCGCAAGTCGTGCATGTATTTTCGCCTGCCATAGCCCAAGCCCGACACCGTGGGATGAAGCCGAAATCGGATCGCCTAATATTTGTCCGGGACATCAAATACGACCTAAGGAACCTTAGTCACCGCCCTGCCATGACCAAATTATATTTTTTGGCATTTTACGGCAATTAAACAGGAGTTCCGCCAGTCGTGCCGGTATTTTCGCCTACCATGGCCCAAGCCCGACGCCGTGGGACGGAGCCGAAACCGGATCGCCTAATATTTGTCCGAAATATCAAATACGACCTAAGGAACCATAGTCACCGCCCCGCCATGACCAAATTACATTTTTTGGCATTTTACGGCAATTAAACTGGAATTCCACCCGTCGTGCCTGTATTTTCGCCTGCCATGGCCCAAGCCCGACGCCGTGGGACGGAGCTGGAACCGGATCGCCTAATATTTGTCCGGGACGTCAAATACGACCAAAGGAACCATAGTCACCGCCCCGCCATGACCAAATTACATTTTTTTGGCATTTTACGGCAATAAAATTGGAATTCCGCCAGACGTGCCTATATTTTTGCCTGCCATGGCCCAAGCCCGACGCCGTGGGACGGAGCCAGAACCGGATCGCCTAATATTTGTCCGGGACATCAAATACGACCTAAGGAACATAGTCACCTCCCCGCTATGATAAAATTACATTTACTGGCATTTTACGGCAATTAAACTGGATTTCCGTTAGTCGTGCATGTGTTTTCGCCTGCCATGGCCCAAGCCCGATGCCGTGGGACGGAGCCGGAACCGGATCGCCTAATATTTGTCCGGGACATCAAATACAACCACAGGAACCAATCACCGCCCCTCCATGACCAAATTACATTTTTTGGCATTTTACGACAATTAAACTGGAATTTCGCCAATCGTGCCTGTATTTTCGCCTGCCATGGCCCATGCCCGACGCCGTGGGACGGAGCCGGAACTGGATCGCCTAATATTTTTTTGGGACATCAAATAAGACCTAAGGAACCGTAATCACTACCCCGCCATGACCAAATTACATGTTTTGGCATTTTACGGCAATTAAACTGGAATTCTGCCAGTCGTGCTTGTATTTTTGCCTGCCACGTCCCAAGCCCGACGCCGTGGGACGAAGCCAGAACCGGATCGCCGAATATTTGTCCGGGACATCAAATACGACCTAAGGAACCATAGTCACCGCCCCACCATGACCAAATTACATTTTTTTGGCATTTTACGGCAACTAAACTGGAATTCCGCCACTCGTGCCTATATTTTCGC
>NW_017677108.1:4460-5465 GCF_001879085.1 Nicotiana attenuata
CCGTGGGACGGAGCCGGAACCGGATCGCCTAATATTTGTCTGGGACATCAAATACGACCTAAGGAACCATAGTCATCGCCCCGCCATGACCAAATTACATTTTTTGGCATTTTACGGCAATTAAACTGGAATCCCGCCAGTCGTGCCTATATTTTCGCCTGCCATGGCCCAAGCCCGACGCCGTGGGACGGAGCCGGAACTAAATCGCCTAATATATGTCCGGGACATCAAATACGACCTAAGGAACCATAGTCACCACCCCGCCTTGACGAAATTATATTTTTTGGCAATTAAACTGAAATTCCGCCAGTCGTGCTTGTATTTTCGCCTGCCATGGCCCAAGCCCGACGCCGTGGGACGGAGCCGGAAACGGATCACCTAATATTTGTCCGGGACATAAAATACGACCTAAGGAACCATGGTCACCGCCCCGCCATGACCAAATTATATTTTTTGGCATTTTACGGCAATTAAGCTGGAATTCTGCCAGTCGTGCCTGTATTTTCGCCTGCCATGGCCCAAGCCCGACGCCGTGGGACGGAGCCGAAATCGAATCGCCTAATATTTGTCCGGGATATCAAATACGACCTAAGGAACCATAGTCACCGCCTCGCCATGACCAAATTATATTTTTTGGCATTTTACAGCAATTAAAATAGAATTCCCCCAGTCGTGCATGTATTTTCGCCTGCCATGGTCCAAGCCCGACACCGTGGGATGGAGTCGAAACCGGATCGCCTAATATTTGTCCGGGACATCAAATACGACCTCAGGAACCTTAGTCACCTCCCCGCTATAACCAAATTACATTTTTCGGCATTTTACGATAATTAAACAGGAGTTCCGCCAGTCGTGCCTGTATTTTCGCCTGCCATGGCCCAAGCCCGACGCCGTAGGACTGAGCCGAAATCGGATCACCTAATATTTGTCCGAAACATCAAATACGACCTATGGAACCATAGTCACCGCCCCACCATGACCAAATTATATTTTTTGGCATATTAC
>NW_017677108.1:7588-13584 GCF_001879085.1 Nicotiana attenuata
AGGCAAGGTATTGCCCTTTTATAGACAAAAATAGGGGCCTCAATCAGATTTTTATTTCTCTTTTAGTCCTTCATTATTTTCAGTTTGGTCCCTGTATTTCTAACTTGTTACTCAAGTAAATGCCTTTAATTTGCTGAAACCTACACTAAAGTACCATTCTAGAAGGCCCTAGGATGCTCTTCTACCCAAAAAATGCCTATACTACCCTTACCCCTACTTTGAAATTACTATTCCTAAAGAAACCACCCTTTTCTATGCCTAAAATGCCCTTCCAATAGTCTGAAATTTACAGACTAAGGTTAATTGATCCCAATCCCCTCACCCTAGATGGAATTTAACTAAAGGTAATTAACAGATGATCTACTCAACTATATCCAAGCCTTAAACCTAATCAAATTGCAAATGAAGACTGAACATCAATTAAACTACTTAAACTAACAGAATCATTAATTCAAATAGACGAGAATCAAACAATTTCAAAGCGAGCTGGAAACAAAACAATTGAAACCAAGCTAACACTTTAACAATTAACTAATAATTGAACCTAAGAAGAAAAGACTTCGAATCAGAAATAGCTAACAAAATTAAGAAAAAAACTCTATTGAAATTAAACTACCAATTAACAAATCTCGAAATCAAATTAAACTTAAAATGCAAAGAAGGCTCACTGATTAAGACCGATGGATTGAAATTCATGAGGCTCTGGCATGGAATCTATCACGAAGGAAGCAAGACGGTCCCCTGGTATCCATTTGGGTGGGAAAAAGAGGCGGCGCCGCCACTGGAATTCAAAGGCGGCGGCTAGGGTTCTTCGACTTCGAATCAAGATTCGAAGCCTTTGAGGTTGATTCATAGGAAAAGAGATGGGGATTGGGCATGAGAAGGCTGAGACGATGCCAGGGTGTGATTTTGACGGCCATTGGCGTAACTCACGTCTTGGCCGGAATCTTCAAAATGAAGATTCGAGCCGGTAGGGGCTGATTTGAGGGAAAACGGGTGCATGGTTAGAAAGAGGAGATCGAGGAGGGTCACCGGTGTATTTTTGGTGGTCATCGGCATAGTTGTAGTCTTCGCCGCCGGCGAGTTTCACCGGAGGATATGGGGGCGGCAAAGATTAGGGTTTGGGAGTCCATGGGGTGAGGAAGAGACGGAAAAGAGGGGGGGTGGTGAGCGTTTGGACAGTAATATACTCAATGGTGCATGGTTCCTGGCCGTTGGATGATAAATCCTCGACGGCCAGGATTGACTCAGCCCCCAAACGGTGTCGTTTGGTATGGAGGGGGGTCTGGACCGGGTTGGGGTGATGTGGGCTGGCCTGAGAATGGGTTTGGGAGGGGAATTTGTTTGGGCTAGCCAATTTGGCCCAATGTTGGTCTTTTTTTAAAAAAAAAAAACAGTCCTCTTTTAATTGTTTTCTTTTCCCATTTGTGTTTCTTTTATTTATTTTTTCTGATTTTATTAAAATGCAAAATTTAAAATAGAGACCTAATTTATTTTCAAAGTTGAGCTAATTAATTTTCTAAAATTGTTTAAATGTCTAGTTAATGACAAATTCAACAATTAACACTTAAGCACGCAAAAGTAGACTATTTTTGTGATTTTTCATGTTTTGTTCTAAAACAAACTAACCCCTAATTGATCCTAAAAATATGAAATTATATCAAAAATGCAAATGCACATTTTTTGTATTTTTATATGAATTAATCATGCACAAATAAAATGCAAACAATTAACAGAAAATGACACAAAAATTCATAAAAATTGTAAAAATAAGGAAAAATCATTTTTGTTTGATTGTTTTGGGAATAATTCATATATAGGGCAAAAATCACGTGCTCACAGCTGCCTCTCTTTGCCCGGAAACACGAAGAGTTTTCGTGCAAAGATAAGTGAGCGGAAACGAGCGATTTTTGCCCGTTCGCATATTCCATGTGAAGCATTTTGAAAGAGTTGACCGCACCCTGCTTCAGAGGTTGCCTACATATCCTGGGTAAACAGGAATCAGGTCAGTGTAGTTCAGGAATGTCTGGTAGCTGGGTAAGAGTTGTGATTTCCTGCTGTTGCTGCTGCTACTGCTCGCTGACCTCCTTATTACACCGTGGTAAACCAAAAGAAGCTAACCTAAGCTATGATCTATGCATTACAGAAGATCCTATCTATGCCTTCAAACTTGCTCTTGTGTTGCCTTGAACTTGTATCTTGTATTCTTCCGATGGGATTCCTGTTGTTGTCTTGCTTTGTGATTGGCGATGTTGTTGTCATTCCTCCGAATGATGCTTGATTGTTACCATTTGAAATGTGTGTCCATTTTCCAGGCGGGCTCCTGACGCTTGAAAAGTATGCCTCCGTTCTCCAGGCGGGCTCCTGACTGCTGAAATTTGTATGCCTCTGTTCTCCAGGCGGGCCCCTGACTGCTGGAACTTGAAACATATGCCTCTGTTCTCTAGGCGGGACTCCTGACTTCAACAAAATAAACAACAAAGAAAATTCTCTGCCCCAGTTTGATAACTGGGTACAGCATGTTATCAAATATTAAGAGCTAAAATTGAATTGTACTTCCCTTGTTCTTCAGGTGGGCGCCTGATCGCTGAACTTGAAAAGTATTCCCTTGTTCTCCAGGTGGGCTCCTGACTGTAACAAAATAGACAAACAAAGAAAATTTTCTGCCCCAGTTTGGTGGCTGGGTACAGCATGTCAAATATTAAAAATTGAAAGCTAAATTTTGAATTGCACTTTCCTTGTTCTCCAGGTGGGCGCCTGACTGCTGAAACTTGAAAAGTATTCCCTTGTTCTCCAGGCGGGCTCCTAATTGCTGAAGCTTGAAAAGTATTTCCTTGTTCTCCAGGTGGGATCCTGCTTGCTACCTTGGACAGTATTCCCTGCTTGCGACAAACATACAAGACAACGAAAATTTCTGCCCCTGTTCCAATCAAAGAAAAATTTGTTAATGTAAAATGGTGGTTAGCTGTTGGCATTTTTGTTGGCCATGCTCCCGCTTCTGACTTTGCTCTGGCTTGCTTCTTTGGACTTGCTTTGACTTTCCACGATTTCCCGATTGACTTTCAACCCTCTGATCTTGATGACCTAAATGTTTTACCTCGTATGACTGATTATTCCACTGATTTTCATTGGTCCTTCATGTTTTACTTTCTTTTGATATGTCCCAGCCTTATTGTGCCATATAACTGGGAAGCTGGTAGTTAACTTTGACGTCCTTCTTTTTTTTTTTGAATAGAACTGACACTGAAACGTCTTATAGACGGACTTAAGAGAATGAAATGCAATGACCTCGAGAGTTTTGAGGATAGAAAAATTCTGAAAACAAATGAATTGTAATGAAGAGAAAAAGAATAGGCCTTATCTGAGCGGAAAGGCTGATTCCATTGATCATGCCATACATTTCGGATTCCAGCCTAGTCTGTCCAACCAATGAATTGTCAATTGCCACATTTGCTGTTTCATACTTTCACAACCGACTTTCGCCAAACCCAAACCTTGCTTGTTTTTCAATGTTTCAAACACCTTTCAACCACAGACTTCTTTCATTTGCCCATCTGAAAAACTCACTTTCGCCTTACAGTGCCCGTGAGGGTTTTCACCAATAAGACTCTCTCATTTTAATATCTCTCAAACTCACTTCGCCTTACGGTGCCCGTGAGGGTTCTCACCAATAAGACTTTCTCATTTTCATTTCTCTCAACGCACATCGCCCATGAGGGTTTTCACCGATAAGACTCTCTCATTTCATCATTTTCCTTCTGTCACCAGAGTGTTGTCCCCAACATGAGTCACTTTACCTCCTTGTATTAACATTTCTTGAAATTGATCAGAAGGTCTTTCTTTGGACCGTAGTGTGGCTTTTGGATGGGTTTTAGAAAGAAAGGTATAAGAGCTCGAAATAACTCAAACATGGGTTCATCATTACAACTTTCGGAATCATATCTCTTGCAACAACCATAACTTCTGCCCTAGTTTCCTTCTTGGGGATTCTTGGATTTTCCTTCTGTTGTGACTGAACCTCAGTGAGGCTGCCTACGTACCCTTTTGGGATCAAGTCAAACGTAGTTCATGTCATAAAATCGCTTCATTGTTGCGATGTTTCTTTTCTACTAGTCTTCTTTCCTTTTCATCTCCTTCTTTCTTTTCTTTTCTTTTCTTTTTCTTTTCCTTTCTCTTTTCTTTTCTTTCTTTTCTTTCCTTTTTCTCTTTTCTTTTTCCTTCTCTTTTTCTTTTCTTTTCTTTTCTTTTCTTGTTTTCCCCACTTGATTTCCCCGTTCGATTCTCAAGTTTTATTGTTGATTCCGAAAGAGGGATCCGAAAGAAAATATAATAAGGCTCACAGGGATAACAAAGGATAAAGTGTTTGGATAGCAGAGCAAAATGCCTTCATCATTTCAATCTCAAAACATGCCAAATACAATCAGGTACACAAAGATAAAGAAATCATACATAATATCTCTTGACTGCATCAGAATTGATAGCCATTTCTACATATTTTCCTTCCACATCTGTTAGATATAAAGCGCCATTGGACAAAACTCTGGTTACAACAAATGGCCCCTGCCAGTTTGGGGCGAACTTTCCTTTTGCCTCAGCCCAATGAGGTAGGATACGTCTCAACACCAACTGTCCTACTTCGAACTTCTGCGGGCGCACTTTCTTGTTATATGCTCTTGCCATTCTCTGTTGGTACAACTGACCGTGACACACTGCTGCCAATCTCTTCTCATCAATCAAACTTAGTTGTTCCAAGCGGGCTTTAATCCATTCATCATCATCAATCTCCACCTCGGCAATGAGCCGGAGGGATGGGATTTCAACTTCTGCGGGCATTACTGCTTCGGTTCCATACACCAATGAATAGGGAGTCGCTCCTACTGAAGTGCGGACAGTAGTACGATAGCCTAACAAAGCAAAAGGTAGTTTTTCATGCCATTGCCTTAACCCTTCTACCATTTTCCGAAGTATTTTCTTGATGTTCTTGTTAGCTGCTTCGACTGCCCCATTTGCCTTAGGACGATATGGGGTGGAATTGCGGTGCATGATCTTAAACTACTGGCATGTCTCGGCCATCAAATGACTATTGAGATTGGCACCATTATCTGTGATGATTACCTTTGGGATCCCAAACCGGCATATGATATTCGAATGCACGAAATCGACAACTGCGTTCTTAGTCACAGATTGAAGGTTTTTGCCTCCACCCATTTAGTGAAATAATCAATGGCTACCAAAATGAACCTATGCCCATTTGATGCTGCTGGCTCAATCGGTCCAATAACATCCATTCCCCAGGTAACGAACGGCCATGGTGCCGACATTGTATGCTATTCAGATGGTGGAGAATGAATCAAATCTCCGTGTATCTGACATTGATGATACTTGAGCACGAAACTGATGCAATCCCGTTCCATAGTAAGCCAATAATAACCTGCTCGGAGAATCTTCTTTGCCTACACATATCCACTCATATGAGGTCCGCAAACTCCCGCATGTACCTCAGCCATGATAACTGTAGCCTGTTTGGCATCCATGCATCTCAACAACCCAAGATCTGGAGTTCTCTTGTACAACACTCCTCCACTGAAGAAAAATCCGCTTGCCAAGCGTCGAATTGCTCTCTTTTGATCCCCTGTAGCTTGTGTCGGGTATACTCCCATCGGGAGATATTCTTTGATATCGTGGAACCATGGCTCACCATCAAGCTCTTCTTCCACCACATTACAATAGGCATGCTGATCTCGGAAACGGATCCACATAAGCCTTGTCTGGATGATGCAACATTGACGCCAAAGTGGCCAAAGTGTCGGCAACCTCATTGTGAATCCTTGGAATGTGTTTGAAATCTATTGATTGAAACCGTTGAAAAAGTTCATGCAAACACTGCCGATATGGTATGAGCTTCAAATCTCGTGTCTCCCACTCTCCCTGAATCTGGTGTACAAGAAGATCCGAGTCACCCATGACCAAGATTTCCTGGACACCCATGTCTATAG
>NW_017677108.1:14556-15254 GCF_001879085.1 Nicotiana attenuata
CCTGATGGAACTCCAAATGCACATTTTGCTGGATTAAGCTTGAGGTTGTACCTGCGAGTCTCTGGAAGAATTTCCTCAAATCCTTAACATGGTCACATTGTTCCTTGACTTTATGATCACGTCGTCCACATAGACCTCGATTTCCTGATGTATCATGTCATGGAACATGGTGGTCATTGCCCTCATATACGTTGCCCCTGCGTTCTTCAACCCAAATGGCATGACCCTGTAACAATACGTCCCCCAAGGCGTGATGAATGCTGTCTTTTCCGCATCCTCCTCATCCATCAAAATCTGGTGATAGCCTGCGTAACAATCTACAAAGGACGCAATCTCGTGTTTGGCACAATTGTCAATCAATATATGGATGTTTGGAAGTGGGAAATTGTCCTTCGGGCTTGCTTTATTGAGATCACGGTAATCGACACATACTCTGGTCTTCCCGTCCTTCTTTGGTACAGGCACCACATTAGCTAACCAGGTAGGGTAGCGAGTAACTCGTATGACCTTCGCCTCAAGTTGCTTGGTAACCTCTTCTTTGATTTTCACGCTGATATCTGTTTTAAATTTCCTCAACTTCTGCTTGACAGGCGGGCATGCCGAATAAACAGGCAATTTGTGGACCACCAGATCGGTACTCAAACCCGGCATGTCATCATATGACCATGCGAAAACATCTTTGTATTCAAGCAACAATT
>NW_017677108.1:19592-22265 GCF_001879085.1 Nicotiana attenuata
CACGTCCTCTCGAGTGGAGTGTATTTTACCTCATATGATGTGAACTTCTTGCTGAGGTAGTAGATCGCCTGCTCTTTCCTTCCCGTGATGTCATGCTGCCCCAGTACACAACCAAACGAATTGTCTAACACAGTCAGGTAAAGGATCAGGGGCCTTCCTGGCTCTGGCGGGACCAACACTGGTGGGCTAGCCAAATACTTCTTGATCTTATCAAATGCTGCTTGACATTCGTCCGTCCATCTGACCGCAGCATCTTTCTTTAACAATTTGAAAATGGGTTCACAAGTAGTTGTAAGCTGGGCGATGAACCTGCTGATGTAATTCAACCTGCCCAGTAAACTCATCACATCTTTCTTGTTCCTTGGCGGTGGTAACCCTTGGATGGCTTTGATCTTTGACGGGTCTAATTCGATACCGCGCCGACTTACCACGAATCCCAATAACTTTCCTGATGGAACTCCAAATGCACATTTTGCTGGATTAAGCTTGAGGTTGTACCTGCGGAGTCTCTGGAAGAATTTCCTCAAATCCTTAACATGGTCACATTGTTTCCTTGACTTTATGATCACGTCGTCCACATAGACCTCGATTTCCTGATGTATCATGTCATGGAACATGGTGGTCATTGCCCTCATATACGTTGCCCCTGCGTTCTTCAACCCAAATGGCATGACCCTGTAACAATACGTCCCCCAAGGCGTGATGAATGCTGTCTTTTCTGCATCCTCCTCATCCATCAAAATCTGGTGATAGCCTGCGTAACAATCTACAAAGGACGCAGTCTCGTGTTTGGCACAATTGTCAATCAATATATGGATGTTTGGAAGTGGGAAATTGTCCTTCGGGCTTGCTTTATTGAGATCACGGTAATCGACACATACACTGGTCTTCCCGTCCTTCTTTGGTTACAGGTCACCACATTAGCTAACCAGGTAGGGTAGCGAGTAACTCGTATGACCTTCGCCTCAAGTTGCTTGGTAACCTCTTCTTTGATTTTCACGCTGATATCTGTTTTAAATTTCCTCAACTTCTGCTTGACAGGCGGGCATGCCGAATAAACAGGCAATTTGTGGACCACCAGATCGGTACTCAAACCCGGCATGTCATCATATGACCATGCGAAAACATCTTTGTATTCAAGCAGCAATTTAATTATTTCCTCCCTGAGCGGGGCTTCCAAATGGACACTTATTTTTGTTTCCCGAACATTCTCCCGATCCCCTAAATTGATCGCCTCTGTGTCATTCAAATTAGGTTTGGGTTTTTCCTCAAATTGATTTAACTCCTTACTGATTTCTTCCAAAGCTTCCTCATTATCGTATTCCCCTCCATCCTCACACTCAATTTCCTGTATTACTATTTCACATCGGTTATCAAGACTAGGCCGGCGACTCCTTACGCATGACACATCATTGGAATCAGCATAAAAGGGACTGTACAAAAGAGAAAAGAAAAATAAAGACTATCAGGAGACAAGAAAGGAGGAAATTGCATTTCATTATATTTGTAAGATAACAAGGTTTAACTCATCCAAAATGGACGGAACATAGAAATCTGAATTACAACCCTGGAAATAATCCAGACTTAGTACTCAAAGAAAAATCAAAACTAACTACCACGACTCCTTCCGAATCGGGGGAGGAGTAGCTTCCCAGTTATTGAGCTTAGCCTGAGATCCCATGAACTGCACATCAAATCCACTCGGGCCTTCGCCGGGTTCCACCATATTCACTTCATCGACCACCTTTTCAAACCTTGCGAGCATCTCCTTGTCAGGTTCTATCATCACAGAATTTGGCATTGCTGTTGCTGGGCGTTGTTTAGTACCAGGCCGGACGAAGGAACGGGAAAGGCGAGGAATAGGTTTTGGAAGGGTCCACACTCTCTTTTTCATCTTTTTGGCTCTCCTTATGTCAGCTGAAGTGGGTTTGAATCCTAGCCCAAAAGTGTCTAGATTTCCAGGGAGAGACACCGGCTGTATGATCCCTTGCAGTGAAGCACCTAGCCCTTTTCCGGGCAAGAATCCATTTCTTATCATTTCTGAGGCTACCATAACAGATGCGGCAGCTATCTTGGGCACGGGAACACACTCTCCTTCCGGGATTTTATCAACTGGCACTGTATCCATGACTTGGTATACCCAGGGACCTTTGTCATTTTCAACTTCCTCGAAGGATGTGATAGCATTACAAGAATTGTCCTCTCCATGAACCACGATCTCTTGCCGATCCCACTCAAACTTGACCATTTGATGCAAAGTAGACGGTACTGCCTTTGCGGCATGGATCCAAGGCCGTCCCAATAACAGATTGTAGGAAACACTGACATCGAGCACTTGAAACTCCATCGTGAATTCCACAGGTCCTATTGTTAGCTCCAACACAATATCTCCCACTGTATCTTTCCCTCCACCATCAAACCCCCGTACACAGATGCTGTTTTTATGAATTCTTTCCCTGTCAACTTGCAACTTCTCTAGAGTGGAAAGAGGGCAAATGTTGGCACTAGACCCATTATCGATTAACGCCCGAGTCACCACAGAATCTTCACACCTCACTGTGAGGTACAAAGCTCTATTATGTTCAGTTCCTTCCAATGGTAACTCGTCATCAGAGAATGTCACCCTATTTACCTCAAAAATCTTATTCGCAATCTTCTCAAGATGATTCACAG
>NW_017677108.1:22946-30126 GCF_001879085.1 Nicotiana attenuata
ATCAATCAATTCCTGAATGGCAGTTTTCAGATGCCAACATTTCTCTGTATCATGTCCAGGTGCTCCTGAGCAGTACTCACAATTCACTGAATGGTCCAGGTTCCTTGGGGGAGGGTTTGGTAACTTAGGTTCGATCGGGTTCAACATACCCAACTGCCTCAATCTGTGGTATAGGCTCGTATAAGATTCTCCCAAGGGAGTAAAAGTCTTCTTCTTCTGTGACCTATCATTCTTGTATGCAGGATTGGGTTGGAAACTGGTTCCAGTGGCATTGCGGTTGGTTCTTGGGGATGGGTAAGTGTTTTGGGAAGTGGGTGCGCGCCAATGGGCACGAGTAGGAGGTTGTGGGTATGTCTGGGCATGATGGACAGAGAAATGGGGAGTAGGAGGTGGGTAGTAATGTTGTGGTGAGCCATATGAGGTATGCGGGTAAGCTTGGTGAGGGCGAGGTTGGTGATAATATGGTGACGGACCCCTGGACCAAACCCTTGATTCCACTACTGCCACTTCTTCTTTCTTCTTCTTGCCCAATACTCCTCCGGTGCCGCTTTGAATGGCCTGTGTGGTTGCTTTGAGTGCTGAGTAACTCATAATTTTGTTGGACTTAAGACCCTCTTCTACCATGCTGCCCATCTTTACAACTTCGTTGAAAGTTTTCCCCACAGCGGACACTAGATGGCCATAGTAAGTCGGCTCTAAAGCCTGAAGGAAATAATCCACCATCTCATTCTCTTTCATCGGGGGATCAACCCTTGCTGCTTGCTCTCTCCAGCGGAAGCCGTATTCTCTAAAGCTTTCTCCGGGCTTCTTCTCGATTTTGGTCAATGACAGACGGTCCGGGACAATTTTGAGATTGTACTGAAAATGACATGCAAAAGCTTGAGCTAAGTCATCCCAGGTGTACCACCGAGCATGATCTTGTCTTGTGTACCATTCCAACGCTTCTCCACTTAAGCTTTGACTAAAGTAGGCCATTAATAGCTCATCCTTTCCTCCAACCCCCCTCATCTTGCTGCAGAAACCCCTCAGGTGAGCTACCGGATCACCATGGCCGTCGTATAAGTCGAACTTGGGTAATTTGAATCCTACTGGCAATTGGACGTCAGGAAATAAGCACAAGTCCTTGTAAGCCACACTTACTTGACCCCCGAGACCTTGCATATTCCTGAAGGACTGCTCTAAACTTTTGACCTTTCGTATCATCTCCTCTTGCTCCGAGTTTTTGAGAGGTTTCTCTTCTTCAACTGAGAGATTAAAATGGGGAGTGTAAGAGTTTGGTTCTGGGGGTTTGAAGGTGGGCTCGGGTGGGTAATAGTGATTTTCCTGGGTTTGGAACAGGGGTTCACTTGAGGATCTGTGTAATGCGGTGGGCGGAGGAGCCACGAACACTGGGGCGATTGGTGGTGGGGGACCTGGAATTGGCTTGGAGGGTGGTGGTGGTGCCTGAGAAGTGGTTCCGTAATATTGCTGGTGAGCAGAGAGAGCGGGATATGGGTTCGTTGCGGGAGAATCTTGGGGTTGAGTGGGTGGTGGGATATAATTGGGATTAGCAGGATAGGCAGGTGGGGGATGTCCCTTCGACCAAGCCTGGTACATTTCGGCCATCTGCTGTTTTAACTTATACATCTCCTCTCTCATTGTGTTTACATCCATTGCCTCCTCCTCTCTGGATGGGTCAACGATGCTTGCTTCTAGATCTTGGTTGGCCATTTTCGACTTGTCTTTGGAACGGGTGTTGTAAGGGTGGGTTGCCAGAATGCCAGTCAGCTTATCACCTGCCTGAACTCATCAACAACAACTTGTTAGCGGTTAGGGCATTAACAAATAGATAACCGCACATTGATGGATGGATGCACCTAAGCAGTCAAGTGTTGCTATTATGTTGCTATTCAATCTCATGCGTCATTCCGGCTTTTATTTCTTTCTCTTGTCAATTAATTCCTACTCCTATCTTTCCTCCTTCACTTTTCTCTCCCTCTTTTGGATTTGGTTTTTCTTTATTCGCATCATTCCTTTTTAGTTTTCCTTTGATTTATTTAGAAATGGTCGAATCCTATGGAGATTGCCTACGTATCACGATCCCTCGTGAATCAGACCAGGCGTAGTTCACGAAGAATAGAGGTAAAGTAAGAGCAGAATATTTTTGGAAATTTTCAAGTTTATTGATAGCGACTACGTCTATTACAAAGACTCAAGACAGACTCTGATGCAAAAAGAACTACAGACTCCACATCCCTATCCTAGTTCAAACAAAATACAGACTCAATCAACTGACTGTCTTTTATCAAAAAAGGGGGATACGGATTCCGACAAAAAGAAATACAAGTCCAAGTGACCTAACTCCATGAGATACAGACTCAAAAGGTAAACTCTAACAGACTCATAGACAACTATGAATACATTAAAGCTCCTGGCGCCTGCGGGACATCGTTCGGTCTCGCCGCGGGCCTATATGCAAGTTCCCCTTGGAGTTTGTCTAAGTCATTCATTATCTGCTTCACAAATATCATGACTGATGCAAAGAAGGTGGTAAAGGTCATGCTCTCGCACATCTGGCATTTCCGGGCAATAGAATGAGCAACGGTTAAGATTCTCTCTCTGATTCTTCCTTTCTCTTGAAGCAACCGCCCTATCTGCTGGGCCCTAGCCTCCAAAGTCTGCTCAAATGCCTGGCTTTGTTCTCGAAGTTGTTGTAAATCCATTTCTAGCTGCGCTAATGCCTTATAACAGTGTTCTCTCTCGACTTTGAAGTCCCTTGCCTGTTTAATCATTCGGTTTTCTGCGGCAGTGGCCTTTTCCTTTAATCTTGCGACCTTATTGTCATATTCTTCTTTTAACTGCTTAATCATGCGAGCCCGTTCTTCTGCATTTTTAGCCAATTGCCTCCGGACCCCAACCAATTCCTTTTCTGCTTTGTCAAGGTCAAAACTGTAATCATTCACCTTTTGCCTTAGATTTGCTATAAGCTTTGTATCTTTGGCACTTCTGACGGGGTTGTCCGCCTCTAGCTTCATTTTTTGTATTTGGGCTCGTAAAACTTCATTCTCCTTGGCCAATTGTTTTCTCTCCCCTTCGTCAGCCGCGGCTTGCAAGCTATTTTCAAATCGGAGGTCTTGGACCTGTTTTTCCAACGCTCTTATGCGGGCCCTGTACTCGTTTTCTTTAGCTAACCAAGCCCACTGTTCTTGTGATGAATCAACAAATTCCTGGATGTGAGGTCTTTTGGCCGGTCTTCCGAATGCAACATCCCGTCTATACCAAGCCTGATAATCAGGTGACACCTCTCCTTTGGCTCGATCCCGGACGCAAGTATTTGCCGCCAAATATTGACATTCGCTCCAGACTTGGCGGACCAGTGCTTCAGGAAACTGGCCATCAGGGCCAATCTCGACCACTTGCAAACTAAGATCATCATCCTTGGGTACTATCTGGCATCTTCCCAGTTGCCTCAACACTCGATACGGTGCGTAAGGCTGAATGCTTCTAAGCCCCATTAGAAGAAAATGTGGTCGGGCTGCCGGCATATATACGACTTCCTCAACAGGTAACCATCCCAGTGTCCACTCTATTTAAATAGCAGTGAGGGACCGAAAATATGTTGTCCAACCCGTGACCCCTTCTGGCAAGTTGACCTCTTTAGTTCTTGTGTTAAATTCTTCTATGCACGTCTTTTCTGGGGACCCATAGCTCAAAAACTGAGGGCGATGATACAGATGCTCAATCATCCACATTTGCAACAATAAGTTGCACCCCTCGAAGAAAGTTTCCCCGGCTTTACAAGCTGTAAGAGCACGGAAGATGTCGGCCAATATCATAGGTGCAAGTGTACTTTTGGCCTGGGTAATTAACGTGCTGACGACTCCGACTATTTTTATATCGATGTTCCCATCCTTCCTTGGAAATATTAAAACCCCCAAGAAAGCCACCATAAAAGCGAAACATCGATGCTCCTCCCACTTCTGGCGGTTTCCTTTGCTACATATCTTACTTTCTGGGTTGTTGAACCCCCCGATATGACCATAGCGATGATATATGAAGCTTAGAGTACAAAAGCCATTTGCCAAGTCTGGGTTATGGACGGCCCTAACTATTTTCAAGGAATCTAAAAACTTGTGTACAGCTACGACTCTGGGAGCAACCAAGTACTTGTGCCTCAACGGAACCTCATCCTTTCCAATGTAGCCAGCTATTTCCTCTAATGTCGGGGTAAGCTCAAAATCCGAAAAATGGAACACATTATGTGCTGGGTCCCAACATGTAACCAGTGCTCTAATAATATCTCCCCGAGGCGCAATATCAAGCAAACCGGTAAGCCCTTTCAAATGTTTCTTGACCGCATCTTGCCCTTCTTTGCCCAAATCGTTCCACCACAGACGCAACTCCAAAAGGATTTTATGCATGATTGAAAAGGGTTCATTTTGAGTCGTGCTCATCCTGCACATTTATTAAGGTGATTTAATAACTTATTTGACCTAAAAAAAGAAAAGCAAATAACACTATTTTTGTTCAAATTTAAAACAAACGGCCGGTTTTGCAGTTACGGCCTTTCAGCACTTCGGGGAGAAGATTTCAAGGCTGTGCCTGCTAACCGTTGAAACTGACTCAGGGTGGCTGTTCTTGCAAAAACAGCCTTCCGGCGCCCTTTTGGGACATTCGGCTTATTTTAAACAAGAATGGCATCACCCGACTTATTTTGTGACAAAATTAAAATTTTGGTATTTTTGGCTATTTTTGCAAAAGGGTGGTTGGACCCGATGAGGGTTGCCTACGTATCTCACATTCGGTGAGAATCAAACCTGCGTAGTTCGGGCAAATAAATCTAACTGTTTTTGAAAACACCCCTAATTTGAAAATAAAACCCCCTTTTGTTTTGTTTTTTTTTCTTTTCTGAAAGCAAGACTCTTTTTGTAATTTCTTTTAGTGGCAAATAAACTAAGCTAATTGGAAAATAAAACTTTTTGCTATTCCATTTTCTCGAAATCCGGCAGCATTTTGGCACTTACTTGGCCATTGGTTTTTCTAGCATAGGTAATTAACTCTCCACATTGCTATTTTCTCTCTTTCTCTCTCTTTGTTTTTTTCCGATATTTCCCAAATATTCAAAGCCGGTCAGCATACGAGTCCAAAACATATAAATGCACAAATAGGATGCATCAGGATGGTCCGTTATTTCGGGTACACCTGTCCTAGACGGACCCAACCCCTGTGTTGAGTCCCCTAAGTCAAAATGCATGTGATGCAAATAAGCGTTCCTACTAGGGATCCGGCATGAAGTTAAGTTCTTCTAGGTTCAAAACCTGGGTATGTGTTCTAGACTGTGTACCCGAGCGGACAACTCGAGTCGAGGAGGGGGCTACGTACCGGGAACCAAAAGGCCATCCGGCTTAGTAACTTGTCCGGCCTCTTTCTTATTTCAGGGTATTGACACTAACAGAATAGGGAGTCTCAACCAGTAAGCACATCCCCGGAGGTGAGAAGAGAAGGGTTGCGCCACAGTTTATATACAATCCAGATAATATCAAAGCGGTAAAAAGCAACATTTTGCACAATTAGCATGAAACATGAAGAAAAATCAGATAAAGCCAAATACAATAATATATCTAAGCTCGAATTCTGAACCCTGAACCAGAGATTCTGGGTTCGATCCCCAGCAGAGTCGCCAGAGCTGTCACACCTCCTTTTTTTCTTACGCCCGCAGAAGAGGGTATAATAAAGGGAGTTATTTCCAACTTGAAGTGACAATCGGAACGGGATTTATTATTAAACTTTCAGAGTCGCCACTTAGGAAATTAATGGTGTCCCAAGTCACCGGTTAAATCCCGACCCGAGGAGATTATGACTCTGTTATCAGTCCGCGAACCAGAAATCCGAGTAAGGAATTCTATTAACCCAGGAGAAGGTGTTAGGCATTCCCGGATTCCATGGTTCTAGCACGGTCGCTCAACTATTGTATTTGATCTTATCTGATTTCGAAATGTGCTTTTATTAATAAACCGCTTTCATTTTTTATTTATTCGATTTTTAAACGAATTACAACGTCGTGGAAATGCGCCTCAAACCACGTCGCACCAGTGCACCCGCGATTGTTAACACATTTCGACTTCGTTGGGATTTGGATTTGGGTCACATAAATGTGCACCCGTATTTAGGAAGGTAAATTTATTAAGATACGTGCCTAAAGCAACTACACGTTTATTAACTGTGTGGGAAGCCATGAAATTCGCTAAACGGCACATCCCGAGGTCTAAATATTTTGATATAAGCAATTAATGAGGGCCCCGCAATTTGTGTGTTTATTTGGCGAGGCTCGTCTCGTCTATTGTTTATTTTAAAGGGTAAATCCTAAGGCAATCTATGTTTATCTATATTTAATCGTCTTTAACTATTTGTTACTGGACCTAATAGTGACTTTATACTGTGTTGCAGCCTCTGGGCTCCAGGACGAGCCCAACAAAAGAAAAGGTTGAAATTATGTGCACACCATAAACTGATCAAGCAGATCTAGGCCCAGGCCCAAACGTACACAAGCATCTAACCGAGCCTGGGCCGTTCATTGAGGCCCTGAGACTTATTCTTTTTTTGGTAATAAAATACGGAGCCCAAACTGTCAAGCCAGGCCAGATTCCAATTCAGATTCCAATATGCAGTCTTATTGTTACGAACTAAAAATCGAAACAGTCTAGAACTTATTCAAGTTGTCCTATTGATATCAACCTAATACTGCCCAGTTTTAAATACAGAAATTGAACATTGGATGCAATCTATACTACATATAGGATTAAACATTGGATGCAATCTTCCCAGAAATTAATTACATAATCAGAATTAAAATCCATTGCACAGTTCATATGAATAGTCCAGTTACACAGTCCAGTTAACAGTCCAGCATTTACACACATATTACAAAATTGATTCGACATTATGCTGATTGAATCTAACACCTATTTAACTATCAGTACATCACAGTCCAAAAAGCACACTTCAAAACCAAACAGATGAACATTTGTATTCCATTTCAAGCTTAATGTTACAGCAAGGCAGATTCGAATGTGTACCTGGTAATTGCAAATAAGAAAAGGGAGAGATTAGCAGCAGTAAAACTTCAGCAGCAGCTCAGAAAAACCAGTTTAAAAAACTCTCAAACAACAAGTCCAGCCAGACCCAACAAACTCAGAACTAA
>NW_017677108.1:30792-34370 GCF_001879085.1 Nicotiana attenuata
TTTGAACTTCTTGAAATTACTAGCCTACATTAACTACACTAAACTTTCTAACTGACCCTGGTCCAAATAATTATTTTTTGCAAATTAACCAGCCACCAATCCAATCGCCAATCCTAAATTCAAATAACTACTGATTTTTGGATTAACAACTACTAATAACAAATCAAAGTAAAACAGTGCTCAAATAGTATTGATTAAAACTGTAAGCAAACAGATTCGACACACACAACTAATAGAACAAACTTAAACATTCTTGAGGCCTGGAGAAGATTTAAGCGACTCAAAACTTAAACTAAATCCTAAACATGATTAATCCTAATTCTCAAGAACTCAGTCACAACTAAATTGACAAACGACCCAATTCTTACTATTGATTAAAAGACAAAGAAGATTAACAAATCAGAAATAGGCTAACCTAGTTGAACACTGGTTCAATCTGAAAAAAAAATGAGGAGAAATAAACTCATGCCCTAAGTTGATTGATCAAGAGGAAGTATCAGTCAAGATAGAAAGACTAACGAAGAAGAACAAGAAAAACTTACTTAGTTTGAGCACTCGACTGACTATGGGGTGAACTTTGAACGGCCATTTGTTTGAATCCTCCGGGATTCTTGACACGTAACATCCCTAATCGTGTGTTTTCAAAAGAACACACATGATTAGGGAAATTACGGTCCAAAATCTTTTGAGCTAGGGTTCTGCCGGTTCTAAGATCTGAAATTCGAGAAGTTCTGGCAAGCTTCGAAAGGTTTTGGTTAGGGATTAATGATGAGGGAGGGATGAGGGACATTTGGTACGAATTTGGGCCAGTTTGGGTGAGTTTGCGACTTGGCCGGAAACTTCGATGGAATATTCGACGAGATTGGCTATGATTCGAGGGGAGCTGAGGGCATGGTTGGACAGGGGAAGACGAGGGGAGTCAGTGGTGTATTTTTGGTGGTCATCGGAGCATCGCCGCCGCCGGCGGCGATTTCCGGCCAGCGGCGGACGGCGGAGGGACGGTGGGGCTAGGGCGGAGGAGGGTGGCCGGCACCGGCGTTACAGGGGACGGGTTGGTACGAGGAAGAGGAGTTGTGTTTTGATTTTTTTTTTGTATAATTCGGACAGTTTTATTTCATTTTGAGAGTCAATCGTGGCCACTGGATCTGGGGAGATGGATGGTCGTGATTAAACAACGTCAAAACGACGTCGTTTTGATCATGAGGCACTTGGACCGGGCAGGGCATTTGGGCCTGGACGTGGGAATTTTGTTTGGGCTAACTGATTTTGGTCCAAATTTGGTCTCCAATTAAGACCATTTTTAATTTTTCCTTTTCCCCTTTTTTTGGTATTTTTGTATTTATTTTTCTGATTTTATAAAATGCTAAAACAAAGCGAAGACCTAATTACACTATTTAACTCCTAAAATTACTTGTAACTCTATTTAAAAACAAACGCAATAATTAGTAATGCAATGAACTATTTTCTTGCAATTTTCTTTATATTTTATTCTAAAACTAATTAATACTAAAATTGTGAAATTAAATCCCTAATGCCAATGCATATTTTTTGGTATTTTCATATGGATTAAAATGCACAAATAAAAATGCAACAATTACCAAAGAATGCCACAAAATTCACAAAAAATTATAAAATACTAGAAAAAATTGTTTTGTTTGAAATTTTGGGAATTACTGCTTAGGGCAAAAATCAAGTGCTCACAGGGGGAAAGGTAACCGAGCTAAGGAGGGTCAGATGTGGACTGGTGGAAATAATGAGGCTTGGTAATTGCAAGTGTGGTGGAATTTTCCTTCTATATTGGGGTGCAGTCGTCCTAATTGGACGTATAAAGTTTGTCGGTGTTATGATTTTCTACAATTCGCATTTGAGGCAGGGTATTGTGAAATAGTATCAGAGATTCAACTATCAGATATTGCTGGATGCGGTGGTTCAGGATTGAATCAGTATTTCTATTATTGACGGTTCAAGAAGGATGACCTTCGGAAAGGGTTGGAGTTAGTAGCCAATTGAGGATTCAAGTTCTCTGAAGATAAATTTTATTAAGGCAACAACTGAGCAGTGAAGGATGAGAAGGACGTGTGGGGAGCGTCCGGAGGAGTTTTAAATTGCTAAAAGGCCAAGTTTAGGAGGCGCAGGTTGACCAATAAATTAAAGGAGTGAGTTTGCCCAAAGTGAGAGAGTGGCGGAGCTGCATAGGGCTCATGGAGTTGATTATATACGGGACCAAGTCAGAGCGGGTGGCTCTCAGCAACGGTCTCTAGTAGGTTCAAAGGGATAAAGTGTGGTGCCTAATGAATCTGAGCCTATGAGTACAGTTAAGGATCAAGATTTGTAACAGCTCATGAGAGGGTTCCCTGAATGTTCTATGATAATTTGACTTGCGGTGTAGCAATTGAGAAATATGAAATAGTTCGTGGGATTTGAGACAACATGGTCTCGTGGTTCAAGGTCCCTTGTGATAAGTACAGATGGAGTAGGTTATGTGTTGGATGGAGGTGGCAATATCTCCAAGGCAATCAAGGATAAATTGGAAGAAGGTAGATTGATTAGCCATAGTTAAATTGGAAGACCGGTGTCAGTGATCAGTTCCTTCAGCGTGATCAAGTTGCGCAAGTGATTTGTGACGGTACGTGTGAGGCTTATCGGCCGCCGTAATTGATATTATTCAGAAGCATTCTTCTATTATGGCTTGTTATGTGCAGCTCCCGGATGGGTTATGGTTGCTTGGACCACTACTCAGAGATTTGCATATTCTACACTCATGAGAATTCGCATGTGTGTTACTATGTTCCTCCTGAAGTGAGTTCAGTGAAAGATTTTATGTGACGAAGTGTTAACCTATTAGTGGTTCCGAGTTATGATGAAGAGTCGTGTTCTATCGTATATTGGCATGTCGGGTGCAGTGAGTAGTATGAAATTTGAAGTGAGAATCAAGGTCGCAGTTCGGTGTTGACAAGGATGTCACGGGCTCGGATGAGCAAGGAAAAGGTTGAATGATTAAGTGAATTGGTATTATCTTCAGCGTAAGCCTAAGATCGATGTTTTGTGAAGAAGGCTTTGCATCCTGGTAAGGATTCTTGATCACTTTTCGGTGTTAGTGCAGCCGATGATTACGGACCCGTTGTTTATTTCGGGAGGTTGTGGGAGCGTGTCCCACGGGAAGATTGCATGAGTGTGACATGTAGTCACTCGATTGAGTAAAGATTTAAACCGAGTATGAGGATTGTGGTAATGTCACTAAATTTGAGAATTTTTGCCTGGAGGGCACTTTGTTTATTGGGTTATGAACTGAGGAGGTTGCTCCGGTTACGATGGTTGTTCTTACGTGTTATGAGGCAAAGGGGAGTTACTATGGACCTTTGAAAGGTAATTAGCCAAGGCGAATTCCATGCATAGAGCGCATCAAATTCAGAAAATAACATAAATAAGACACCATAAGGGTTATTTTAACTTTTGTCCCTTAGGGCTAAGTCACCTAAGAACTAGCTAGTGGATATATAATATATGTATAATTCATGTATAATATGTGTACAATCAATAAATAATCTATTTATACTGGTCAGAAAAAGTAAATAGTA
>NW_017677109.1:0-4093 GCF_001879085.1 Nicotiana attenuata
CATCAAAATTTGACAGTTCGACCTCGCTCGTACTGGCACTCAGGCTAAGTGCCTTCGCCATCAAAATTTGACAGTTCGACCTCGCTCGAACTGGGACTCAAGCTAAGTGCCTTAGCCATCAAAATCTAATAGTTCGAACTCGCTCGAACTGGGACTCTGGCTAAGTGCCTTCGCCATCAAAATTTGACAGTTCGACCTCGCTCGAACTGAGACTCGGGCTAAGTGCCTTCGTCGTCAAAATTTGACAGTTCGACCTCATTCGAACTGGGACACAGGCTAAGTGCCTTCGTCGTCAAAATTTGACAGTTTTTCCCTCGCTCGAACTGGGACTCGGGCTAAGTGCCTCCGCCATCAAAATTCGATAGTTCGACCTCGCTCGAACTGGGACTCAGGCTAACTGCCTTCACCATCAAAATTATACAGTTCGACCTCGCTCGAACTGGGACTCAGGCTAAGTGCCTTCGCCATCAAAATTTGACAGTTCGACCTCGCTCGAACTGGGACTCAGGCTAAGTGCCTTCGCCATTAAAATTCGACAGTTCGACCTCGCTCGAATTGGGACTCAGGCTAAGTGCCTTCGTCATCAAAATTCGACAGTTCGACCTCGCTCGAACTGGGACTCAGGATGAGTGCCTTCGCCATCAAAATTCGACAGTTCGACCTCGCTCGAACTGGGACTCAGGCTAAGCGCCTTCGCCATCAAAATTCGACAGTTTGACCTTGCTCGAACTGGGACTCAGGCTGTGCCTTCGCCATCAAAATTTGAAAGTTCGACCTCGCTCGAACTGGGACTTAGGCTAAGTATCTTCGCTATCAAAATTTGACTTTCGACCTCGCTCGAACTGGGACTCAGGCTAAGTGCCTTCGCCATTATAATTTGACAGTTCGACCTCGCTCGAACTGGGACTCAGGCTGTGCCTTCACCATCAAAATTTGACAGTTCGACCTCGCTTGAACTGGGACTCAGGCTAAGTGCCTTCGCCATCAAAGTTTGACAGTTCGACCTCGCTCGAACTGGGACTCAGGCTAAGTGCCTTCGCCATCAAAGTTTGACAGTTCGACCTCGCTCGAACTGGGACTCAGGCTAAGTGCCTTCGCCATCAAAGTTTGACAGTTCGACCTCGCTCGAACTGGGACTCAGGCTAAGTGCCTTCGCCATCAAAGTTTGACAGTTCGACCTCGCTCGAACTGGGACTCAGGCTAAGTGCCTTCGCCATCAAAGTTTGACAGTTCGACCTCGCTCGAACTGGGACTCAGGCTAAGTGCCTTCGCCATCAAAGTTTGACAGTTCGACCTCGCTCGAACTGGGACTCAGGCTAAGTGCCTTCGCCATCAAAGTTTGACAGTTCGACCTCGCTCGAACTGGGACTCAGGCTAAGTGCCTTCGCCATCAAAGTTTGACAGTTCGACCTCGCTCGAACTGGGACTCAGGCTAAGTGCCTTCGCCATCAAAGTTTGACAGTTCGACCTCGCTCGAACTGGGACTCAGGCTAAGTGCCTTCGCCATCAAAGTTTGACAGTTCGACCTCGCTCGAACTGGGACTCAGGCTAAGTGCCTTCGCCATCAAAGTTTGACAGTTCGACCTCGCTCGAACTGGGACTCAGGCTAAGTGCCTTCGCCATCAAAGTTTGACAGTTCGACCTCGCTCGAACTGGGACTCAGGCTAAGTGCCTTCGCCATCAAAGTTTGACAGTTCGACCTCGCTCGAACTGGGACTCAGGCTAAGTGCCTTCGCCATCAAAGTTTGACAGTTCGACCTCGCTCGAACTGGGACTCAGGCTAAGTGCCTTCGCCATCAAAGTTTGACAGTTCGACCTCGCTCGAACTGGGACTCAGGCTAAGTGCCTTCGCCATCAAAGTTTGACAGTTCGACCTCGCTCGAACTGGGACTCAGGCTAAGTGCCTTCGCCATCAAAGTTTGACAGTTCGACCTCGCTCGAACTGGGACTCAGGCTAAGTGCCTTCGCCATCAAAGTTTGACAGTTCGACCTCGCTCGAACTGGGACTCAGGCTAAGTGCCTTCGCCATCAAAGTTTGACAGTTCGACCTCGCTCGAACTGGGACTCAGGCTAAGTGCCTTCGCCATCAAAGTTTGACAGTTCGACCTCGCTCGAACTGGGACTCAGGCTAAGTGCCTTCGCCATCAAAGTTTGACAGTTCGACCTCGCTCGAACTGGGACTCAGGCTAAGTGCCTTCGCCATCAAAGTTTGACAGTTCGACCTCGCTCGAACTGGGACTCAGGCTAAGTGCCTTCGCCATCAAAGTTTGACAGTTCGACCTCGCTCGAACTGGGACTCAGGCTAAGTGCCTTCGCCATCAAAGTTTGACAGTTCGACCTCGCTCGAACTGGGACTCAGGCTAAGTGCCTTCGCCATCAAAGTTTGACAGTTCGACCTCGCTCGAACTGGGACTCAGGCTAAGTGCCTTCGCCATCAAAGTTTGACAGTTCGACCTCGCTCGAACTGGGACTCAGGCTAAGTGCCTTCGCCATCAAAGTTTGACAGTTCGACCTCGCTCGAACTGGGACTCAGGCTAAGTGCCTTCGCCATCAAAGTTTGACAGTTCGACCTCGCTCGAACTGGGACTCAGGCTAAGTGCCTTCGCCATCAAAGTTTGACAGTTCGACCTCGCTCGAACTGGGACTCAGGCTAAGTGCCTTCGCCATCAAAGTTTGACAGTTCGACCTCGCTCGAACTGGGACTCAGGCTAAGTGCCTTCGCCATCCAAATTTGATAGTTTGACCTCGCTTGAACTGTGACTCAGGCTAAGTGCCTTCGCCATCAAAGTTTGACAGTTCGACCTCGCTCGAACTGGGACTCAGGCTAAGTGCCTTCGCCATCAAAGTTTGACAGTTCGACCTCGCTCGAACTGGGACTCAGGCTAAGTGCCTTCGCCATCAAAGTTTGACAGTTCGACCTCGCTCGAACTGGGACTCAGGCTAAGTGCCTTCGCCATCAAAGTTTGACAGTTCGACCTCGCTCGAACTGGGACTCAGGCTAAGTGCCTTCGCCATCAAAGTTTGACAGTTCGACCTCGCTCGAACTGGGACTCAGGCTAAGTGCCTTCGCCATCAAAGTTTGACAGTTCGACCTCGCTCGAACTGGGACTCAGGCTAAGTGCCTTCGCCATCAAAGTTTGACAGTTCGACCTCGCTCGAACTGGGACTCAGGCTAACTGCCTTCGCCATCAAAATTTGACAGTTCGACCTCGCTCGAACTGGGACTCAGGCTAAGTGCCTTCGCCATCAAAATTTGACAGTTCGACCTCGCTCGAACTGGGACTCAGGCTAAGTGCCTTCCCCATCAAAATCTGACAGTTCGACTTCGCTCGAACTGCGACTCAGGCTAAGTGCCTTCGCCATCAAAATTCGACAATTCGACCTCGCTCGAACTGGGACTCAGGCTGTGCCTTCGCCATCAAAATTTTACAGTTCGACCTCGCTCGAACTAGGACTCAGGCTAAGTACCTTCGCCATCAAAATTTGAATGTTCGACCTCGCTCGATCTGGGACTCGGGCTAAGTGCCTTCGCCATCAAAATTTGACAGTTCGACATCGCTCGAATTGGGACTCAGGCTGTGCCTTCGCCATCAAAATTTGACAGTTCGTCCTCGCTCGAACTAGGACTCAGGCTAAGTGCCTTCGCCATCAAAATTTGACAGTTCGACCTCGCTCGAACTGGGACTCAGGCGAAGTGCCTTCGCCATCAAAATTCGACAGTTCGACCTCGCTCGAACTGGGACTCAGGCAAAGTGCCTTCGTCATCAAAATTTGACAGCGAGACCTCGCTCGAACTGGGACTCAGGCTAAGTGTCTTCGCCATCAAAATTTGACAGTTCGACCTCGCTCGAACTGGGACTCAGGCTATGAGCCTTCGTCGTCAAAATTTGACAGTTTTTCCCTCGGTCGAACTGGGACTCGGGCTAAGTGCCTTCGCCATTAAAATTCGACAGTTCGACCTCGATCGAACTGGGACTCAGGCTAACTGCCTTCACCATCAAAATTTGACAGTTCGACCTCGCTTGAACTGGGACTCAGGCTGTGCCTTCGCCATAAAAATTCGACAGTTCGACCTCGCTCGAACTGGGACTCA
>NW_017677109.1:9051-9351 GCF_001879085.1 Nicotiana attenuata
TCGAACTGGGACTCAGGCTAAGTGCCTTCGCCATCAAAATTTGACAGTTCGACCTCGCTCGAACTGGGACTTAGGCTAAGTGCCTTCGTCATCAAAATTTGATAGTTTTTCCCTCGCTAGAACTGAGACTCGGGCTAAGTGCCTTCGCCATCAAAATTCGACAGTTCGACCTCGCTCGAACTGGGACTCAGGCTAAGTGCCTTCGCCATCAAAATTCGATAGTTCGACCTCGCTCGAACTGGGACTCAGGCTGTGCCTTCGCCATCAAAATTTGACAGTTCGACCTCGCTTGAACTAGGA
>NW_017677109.1:13672-14229 GCF_001879085.1 Nicotiana attenuata
GTGCCTTCGCCATCAAAGTTTGACAGTTCGACCTCACTCGAACTGGGACTCAGGCTAAGTGCCTTCGCCATCAAAGATTAACAGTTCGACCTCGCTCGAACTGGGACTCAGGCTAAGTGCCTTCGCCATCAAAGTTTGGCAGTTCGACCTCGCTCGAACTGGGAATCAGGCTAAGAGCCTTCGCCATCAAAGTTTGACAGTTCGACCTCGCTCGAACTGGGACTCAGGCTAAGTGCCTTCTCCATCAAATATTAACAGTTCGACCTCGCTCGAACTGGGACTCAGTCTAAGTGCCTTCGCCATCAAAGATTAACAGTTCGACCTCGCTCGAACTGGGACTCAGGCTAAGTGCCTTCGCCATCAAAGATTAACAGTTCGACCTCGCTCGAACTGGGACTCAGGCTAAGTGCCTTCGCCATCAAAGTTTGACAGTTCGACCTCGCTCGAACTGGACTCAGGCTAAGTGCCTTCGCCATAAAAATTTGACGGTTCGACCTCGCTCGAACTGGGACTCAGGCTAAGTGCCTTCGCCATCAAAGTTTGACAGTTCGACCTCG
>NW_017677109.1:18460-19163 GCF_001879085.1 Nicotiana attenuata
GACAGTTCGACCTCGCTCGAACTGGGACTCAGGCTAAGTGCCTTCGACATCAAAATTTGACAATTCCACCCCACTCGAACTGGGACTCAGGCTTAGTGCCTTCGCCATCAAAGTTTGGCAGTTCGACCTCACTCGAACTGGGACTCAAGCTAAGTGCCTTCACCATCAAAATTTGACAATTCAACCTCGCTCGAACTAGGACTAAGGCTAAGTGCCTTCGCCATAAAAATTTGACAGTTCGACCCCACTCGAACTGGGACTCAGGCTAAGGTTCTTCGCCATCAAAGTTTGACAGTTCGACCTCGCTCGAGCTGGGACTCAGGCTAAGTGCCTTCGACATCAAAATTTGACAATTCGACCCCACTCGAACTGGGACACAGGCTAAGTTCCTTCGCCATCAAAGCTTGGCAGTTCGACCTCGCTCGAACTGGACTCAGGCTAAGTGCCTTCGACATCAAAATTTGACAGTTCGTCCCCACTCGAACTGGGACTCAGGCTAAGTGCCTTCGACATCAAAGTTTGATAGTTGGACCTCGCTTGAACTGGGCCTCAGGCTAAGTGCCTTCGACATCAAAATTTGACAATTCAACCCCACTCGAACTGGGACTCGGGCTAAGTGCCTTCGCCATCAAAGTTTGGCAGTTCGACCTCGCTCGAACTGGGACTCAGGCTAAGTGCCTTCGCCATCAAAGTTTGGCAGTTC
>NW_017677109.1:28778-28992 GCF_001879085.1 Nicotiana attenuata
TTCGAACTGGGACTCAGGATAAGTGCCTTCGCCTTCAAAATTTGACTGTTCGACCCCACTCGAACTGGGACTCAGGCTAAGGTTCTTCGCCATCAAAAGTTTGATAGCTCGACCTCGCTCGAACTGGGACTCAGGCTAAGTGCCTTCGACCTCAAAATTTGACAATTCGACCCCACTCGAACTGGGACTCAGGCTAAGTGCCTTCGCCATCAAA
>NW_017677109.1:33441-34368 GCF_001879085.1 Nicotiana attenuata
CTGAAGAGGGCTTCTCCATTACAAAAACAGCCCCAAAATGGGAAAATGGGAAAAACTCCATTTTCGACTACTTATGAAGGAGATAACATAATTGTAATCCCCTGAACCTCTTCAAGCAGAGGCAGGGCAAATTTCTATAATCAATAAAACTTCCCAAGTGTTATTTCTGTTCAATCTTCAATTTTTTCGACTCTGTCCTTCGATCCAGTATTAATTATGATTGACTATGATTTACCCCTTCATTTCTTTTTGATTGATTTGCTTAAAAAGTGTTTAACAACTTTTGAGTCAAACAATTTGGCGCCGTCTGTGGGGATTTCCTAGTGAAAATACCTAGTTCTTCCTGGATCGAAGCCAAAGAAACACCAAGAAGAAAACCCAACTCAAACTAGAGTCAATGGAGGCGCATAAAAAAAAAGGAGAAGAATCGAATGCGCCAACGGGAGCTAGAAATCTTCTGCCCTATTGACCTTGAACAGCCCGAGCGAAGAGAGAAGCGATGCAAAGCATCCCCCCTTCCCCTCCTGATCGACGGGCAGAAGAATGGAGCATTCCCCCCTCATCCACCATACTGTGTCAGGCCGGAAACCGGCGCAGAGGTGTTTCGAACGAGGAATCGAAAATCACCTTGAAGCAACCTGAATGCCACGGCCAGGCAGGCAATCATAACACGGGTACAACATAAGACCACAGGTCAAAATCGCCATCAAAGACTAGCCCTCGCTCGAACTGGGACTCACGCTAAGTGCCTTCGCCATCAAAGTTTGACAGTTCGACCTCGTTCGAACTGGGACTCAGGCTAAGTGCCTTCGCCATCAAAGTTTGATAGCTCGACCTCGTTCGAACTAGGACTCAGGCTAAGTGCCTTCGCCATCGAAGATTAACAGTTCGACCTCGCTCGAACTGGGATTAAGGCTATGAGCCTTC
>NW_017677110.1:0-19869 GCF_001879085.1 Nicotiana attenuata
ACTAGCATATTGTTGAGCAAATTCACGAATTCTACTTTGTTTATGAGCACGAAAAATATAGCCACAAGCATGTTGTATTTTACTACAAGCATCAGAAAATAAATTAAGACCATCTTTTACAACCAAGTTAAAAATATGGCATGCACATCTAACATGAAAAATTGTTGGATTAATTGGACAAAGTCTAGATTTTAAGCTATTTGCCGCGGTTGTGTTAGCAGAAGCATTATCTAAGGTGATAGTTAGAACTTTATTAACGAGTCCATAAAAATCAAGTATTTGTAGAACAGTAGTTGCAATATATGCTCCAGTGTATTTTGAATGAACAAATTTATAACCAATAATACGTTTTTGCAAATTCCAGTGATGATCAACCCAATGACATGTAACAGTTAAATAATCACAACCATTAGGACTACGACCTATATCAGATGTGATAGACACTTTACAATCCAAGTGAAAAAATACACAACGAATATACTGAAGATATTCAGTTTGAAATTTAAAAAAACATCATTTCTAACCGTGGTCTTAGGAAAACCTTGAAAAGCAGGGTTATAAGTTTCTTGTATATAATGCACAAAAGCAGGGTGAGAAGGAAAAGTAAAAGGTAAGCCACAGACAGCCACCATTTTTGCTAAGTTCTCACGATCTCTATCTTTGTTATATTTGCGTAAAACATGACCAGAAGCAGGGTCAAGTTGTTGTTGAATTTGATTAGAACCAGATCCACTAGGAGTGCCAGAACTGATGGTAGGATCTATAATTTTTCCGGCTTCTATGTTAGCTTGTATCCATAAATCTTTGTGAGCACTTCTTAAGTGTCTAGTTAAACCCCCCGTCCCACCACTTACTGAGTATGCAAATTGTTGCTTACATTTTTCACAGATAGCACGATGATTGACTTTATCATGTTTAAAAAATTTCCATACAAGTGATGTTTTGGGACGTTCAACCTTAGGCTTACCCCTTATAGGGGGTACAGGGGGTAAAGCTCCAGACTGAGATTGACTCTGAGTTGGAGCTTGTGTTGCGGGACTAGTGGGTGTTTCATCTAATTCTTCTTCCTCATTTTCTTCATCCTCAAAAAAAATATTATTGCCAAATTGTCTTTGTAAAGTTTCATGATCTAATTGTTCTCCGACATGAACATCATAAAATGTGGGGGGTTGGGAAAATAAAGTTTCATCAACATGAGTCATTTCATCAATATGCTTTCTAACTCTAGGGGGTCTAGGAGAAGGGTTAGGATTAGGATTACTACTACTTTCACCTTTACTACTTTTTTTACTACTTTTTTTAAAAATACCAAATACATTTTTAGGTGCAATAATTTAAATACGAAACTAAATTAAAAAAGCTAACACAAATATTAAACACACAAATGAAATACGAAAATATAACACGTAAAGTAAACACAAAAATTAAGCACTAAAATGATACGCAAAAATTATATATTAAAATTAGGAGATGGAACGAGTGCACCGTGATTAAATATTGAAACTTGAAGAAATTGCCCGAAATATTGCTCCAAATACTTGACGAATTAATTTGAAGCTTGAAAGTTGCTCCAAAAAATTTGCCCAAATACTTGAAAGTTAAAACTTGAAAGATATCACTTGATACTTGATAGTTGATAGTTGATACTTGATAGTAACAAAATTGAGAGAATAATATAGAATATAGATAGAATATTAGAATGTAAGAGATTCAAGAGAGAAGATTGATTTTTTGTGGGAAAAAATGAAGAAGAATGGGGGATATTTATAGTAGAAAATAGGGCCAAAGTGTAATTTAATAAACTTAGGGGTTATATTAAAAGTTTGGGGGGGAGGGGGAGGGGTAGGGGGTGTTTTGGGGGGTGTTGGGGCTGTTTGGACCGTTGGCAACGGCTATTTTTGCAATTTAAGCCGTTGCCCAATGGCTAGTTTTAAAAAAAAAAAACTGGCGGGACGTGGGACGGGGCGGGACGGGACGAAACGGGACGGAAAAAACGGGACGAAATGGCCATCCCGTCCTATTCCGTGTCCCGTTTAACATTGGCCCATCCCATTTAACTTGAAGCGGGACGGTACGGGACGGGACGCGGGACGGGACGGGACGGGCCGGCCTGTCCCGTTGGACAACCATAGGCAAACGTGACCAAGAGTCATTTCCTTGCCATTGTGGCTTTATGCCACGTGGAAAGGTGGGTGAAGTTATTAATCTTTACCCACTTATTAGTTAACTGGGTAATGTCTCGTTACCCGGTAATTAACCAATTACCCGCATAATTTAAAAATTGCCATAAGTTACTTAAAATATTACTCACTTTTCACATACCTTATACACCTCACTAGCATGGTCATGTAGTACCTTGTATGACACTAGTCCATAAATACCGGGTATTTTAGCTCGGGCCGTATTTTAACCCAAAATGCCAAACTTGGACAAAATTCATTTTCTTTGACTTGATCCTCCTTTCACCTTCATGAATTTACTAATCTCTTGTGAAATAGCATAATCCTTATAATCTCCAATTAATCTTTTACTTGGGCTGATGTCAATTACCTTACGACAAATTTAACGTACAATACTCCAGGGTGCAACATCGTCGTAACTTAATACTGCGAAGCGTGATATCATCGTAATGTAATATTGCTGGGTGTAATACTGTCATAATATATTACTGCAGAGGGTAACATCATCGTAATATATTACTCTATAGCATAACATCGACGTAATACTGCGGAGCGTAACACTTCCAAAGGCATGTTTCCTTTAATTTGCTCATATATTGCCTTTGTCTAATAAAAATCAACCTTTCTTTCATTCTCATTCTTTTTTCTATTCTCTTAATTGCTCTTGACACTGATTTTCTGTACGGCACTAACAGTCTCATCTAGTGTACGGAGGGGACCCCAGTTGTCAGATAGTGACCACACGGACACCAATTGCTTAGCCTTACGTCGCCCTTCCAAAAAATCTCAAGAACAGGAAGGTGCCTCGTATTGTATAAAATACATCGACATTTAACATAAAAGCATAGTCTTTGACAAAATTAGCTTCCCTATGACAAGGTTTTTTATAATAGGCTAACAATTACATAAAAACAAAGGGCAAAAAAGTAATCAAGCTAGATCTATTTTCCCTACATTAATATTACAGCCAAGCCATTGAGAGGATCGATAATACGACTGATGTTGCTCATAGAATTTTATCAATTATAGATCAACACACTTCTTCCAAAATCTAAATTGAATTAATAAGTCGACGAGTTATTTATCACGGTAATCCGCTTAGGGTTGAATATGAGGGAATTAACCAGCCTTAAGATTAATTATTTTTCCTCAAATTCAATCCTAAGTGGATTCCGTGATCACAAGAAACTCGATGACTCATTAATTCAATTTAGATAAATCCCTAAATCGTCATTGTTATTGACATCCTCTCCTTTGCCATAGCTTGAAGTCTGAAAAATAAAGATTTCAGACAATTAATTACTCAGATCTAAGTCAAGAAATCAAGTTTAAGGGAAAAAGAAAATGAAACCACGGTATTTAAGCATGGAAATAATATGATATGCTATCATATTAATAACTTATCTCATATATGGAATAACACTTCTCATCTTCTCTATGAAGTAAAACACTCAACAATTTGTACGAAGAAGAGTGTTCTAGGATAGGGGTATTTATAGCAAAATAAATGGCAAATGTTATAACCACTTATTAATTAATAGCCTATCTCTTTCCTTTAATTTAACTTAACTAGATTTTTTGTAATCCACTTTTTTTAATTTATTGCATGGATTGTAATCCAACACACTAAATTTAGCGGAAACTTTTTTCAAATTTCACTTCTATCCCTTTTTATTAGAAAATTATTGAATTTTAGGAATGAGTTTATAGTTATATTCATATTTATCACATATTGTCGCATTCAATCCATAGTCATCATTTGGACGTGCTCAATGACGACATTTCATACCAAATCGATGATTTCTATTTATTTTTATCGTTTGAAAGGTTATTAATTTTGAGAACCCTTAATGTTTCTTTTTATATCCATAACAACGATGGTAGTTATTTCATCTCTTGCCACGTCTATATCCGCCACCATAGTAATGACCACAATTATTATTTTATTATATTCTCTCTACGATTTATATGTTATAGAATTCGCTTCAAGGAATAAAGCGTTGATAAGCCGAGCTTTATGATTTTTCATCAAATGCTCATTATTTTCATTCAGTCATAAGAAGATATGAAACTAATTAAACCTCTTCCCAAATATTACTACTTCAGGAGCTATTTCGAGGCATGTAATATAAAGAAACTTTCTTTAACATGTCTTTATCAATAATCAAAACGAGCCTTTTCAATGTATTGTTGCTTCAGGAAAATATACGACAGTATAAAATTATATTGTTAAGTTTCGTTTTCAAAGAGCTCAAATCAAATTACTTACTAGAAAAAATAAATGTATAGCTGGTTGGTTTTCCGGAAAGAAACAGAATTTTCAACTTTTGATTCTACAATTCATGCCTATGTGTGACGACCCGGTCAGTCGTCTCATGAGTTACCGATCCGTTTCCCCCATTTCTGCTCCTATTTGCTCTACTCATCTGTGTTTTGAGGAATCGGGTTGGTCGGATTGAATCCGGATTAGTTTTGGAGAGGTTTGAGACACTTAGTCTCTGGGAAGATCCCTATCAAGACAATCAATCACCAAAGAGTATCAACCAGCTGCGATGGAGAGAATCAAGCAAGCCTAAAGTTAAGGCACAAATCAAGGGCAGCATTCCGGAAGGTCCAAGATTTTGAAGAGATTGGCAAGCGACTAATTTTTGGAAAGAACCAACAATTAAGGAGCAAGTCTTTATTACATACATCTGCGGAAGAAAGGAAATCAAGGAGAAGCAACGGCTAGCTACCTTATTCTTGGAAAGAATCAATCTCTTTCCAAGGATCAAATCTCATGGGTTGCCAAGCCTCGATCATCATAAAAGTATTTAAACCTAGCCTTAGACCCCAGTCAGATATACTTTGATCACACCAAAAACCCTCTCTTTATTCTACTACAAACAAATATTGTAGTTCTCTAATATCTGATGTGTAACAAGCTAGAGAAAAAAAAAAGAGTATAGCACAGGTGAGGCATTGTATCAAGAAGGAAAACGAGTGTTAGAGGATCCGTATTATCAAGTCATTTCCACTGTACTCGAAGAAACATATTTAGTGAAGAGAACTCCCTTGCAACCCAAGGGGACTGGACACGGATTCACATTGAATCCGAACTAGTATAAAAATTCCGGTGTCTTTAATTCCTGCACTTAGTTTCTGCAACTTCCTTTATGATATTATAACTGCTGAATTGCTAGATCCAGTCGACTATCTGCTTAACCAGTCAACTAATAAATCGATAAGTTTAAAAATATACAATTCACCCCCCCTTGTACTTTCAAGTGACAATCCTAAATGCCATGTAGCCTCCTTCTTATAAGTGTGGTGCACGACACACTCATAACCAAGACTCTGCTAGACACGCCTTGTAGACTCCCTAGGACAAAACTGATCTGATACCACTTTTGTCACGACCCAAACCGATGGACCGCGACGGACATCGGGTACCTTACTCAACCGAGTACCAACATAACGTATCTTTTCATGTCATAATATCATAAATAACTGAGCCGGAGAGGCTTCCGTGAAATAGGTAGGATACAACATGTAATACTAATCTATACATAAGACATACGGGCCTATAAGCCCAAAATAACAACTCGTACCCTGAATATAGGCCGACAAGGCCATACAATATCTTACGTACATGACATCTGTCCACACGACTCTAAGAATATGAAATTTTCATAAAGGCCGGGACAGAGTCACACCATACTAAACAATACATGTCTAAATCATACCAATCAAACAAGCAACTCCGAAGCAAATGGAGCACACCAACATCTTCCGCTGAGCTAATAGCCTACTTGGAGGGCTCTCGACCTGTCTATCGGGACCTGCGGGCATGAAATGCACCGTCCCCAAGCAAAAGGGACGTCCGTACAAATAATGTACCGATTATGTAAGGCACATAAATAAATACATAACAGACATGGAAGAAATATAGAGTAATTGACTCAACCTGTAAGTCTGGATAACTCTGTAAATCATGAAATACTTTTAGCGTCATGCATATGCGTATGAATATCATACCGTGCATAGGTACATGTTTCATAACATCATCAGCCTCTGAGGGCATCCCATCATATCATATCGGCCACTGTGGGCAAAATCATCATCGTATACCAGCTGATCAGGTGGTGACTCAATCTGTAAGTCTAGATAACTCTGTAAATCATGAAATACTTTTAGCGTCATGCATATGCATATGAATGTCATGTCGTGCATATGTACATGTTTCATAACATCATCAGCCTCTAAGGGCATCCTATCATATCATATCGGCCACTGTGGGCAAAATCATCATCGTATACCAGCTGATCAGGTGGTGGTTCGTACATAATGCCATAACCTTTCCCATATCCCATGTACATACATATATACGCGTATATAACGTCATCTGGTCATGGGTCAATGTACATGAATGCAATGCATGTAAAGTACATTAGCAAAATCTTTCAGAATGTCATAAGATCATTTTGCCTTTGAGTAATATCATAAAGTAAACTCTTTTCATCTTTCGTATTTTTTTTCCGAGACCCATGAACAGATGATAAAATATTATGACACATGGAAATTCAAGAACATAGATACCTCTAATACTTCTATGAATAGAGTCATTTATGGAATTTGTGCATTTGCACGTTTCGTTTGTGTCGTATAGATCATTCCAAAAGAAAGAAGGGATAGCCTTAACATACCTAAAGTAGGAAAAACTCGGTATAATATTCCGTTGGAAACCTTCATGGATTGAACTTAGAACCCAAAAATCTGGATTAAGCATTTGCGCTTTGAAATTTGAACGAAATTGCTTCTGATGAAGCTTTTGTTTTGAAACAAAATGCTTCTGCTTCAACGTTTTCCTTTATGAAAAATTAGCTTCCAACCCTTCAAAGTAAGAATGGAATCCTTCTTGCTTTCCTTAAAATTTTCAAACTAAATGGTTATGCTTCTTAACGTTTTTGGTTTTAAACCAAAAACCGAATGTGGTTTCATCTAATGAATTGATTACCCAATTTCCTAGATAAATGCTCACAAGTCTCTTTTGATAAGACTAAATTTAAGTCATATGTTGGTTAAGTAGCCATCAGGCAAAAGTGACCAAGAGTCATTTCCTTGCCATTGTGGCTTTATGCCACGTGGAAGGGTGGGTGAAGATTATTAATCTTTACCCACTTATTAGTTAACTGGGTAATGTCTCATTACCCGGTAATTAGCCAATTACCCGCATAATTTAAATATTGTCATAAGTTACTTAAAATATTACTCACTTTTCACATACCTTATACAACTCACTAGCATGGTCATGTAGTACCATGTATGACACTAGTCCATAAATACCGGGTATTTTAGCTCGGCCCGTATTTTACCCCAAAATGCCAAACTTGGACGAAATTCATTTTCTTTGACTTGATCCTCCTTTCAACTTCATGAATTTTGCTAATCGCTTATGAAATAGCATAATCCTTATAATCTCCAATTAATCTTTTACTTGGATTGATGTCAATTACCTTACGACAAATTTAACGTACAATACTTCACGGTGCAACATCGTCGTAACTTAATACTGCGAAGCGTGATATCATCGTAATATAATACTGCTGGGTGTAATAGTGTCATAATATATTACTGCAGAGGGTAACATCATCTTAATATATTACTGCATAGCATAACATCGACGTAATACTGCAGAGCGTAACAGTTCTAAAGGCATGTTTCCTTTAATTTTCTCATATATGGCCTTTGTGTAATAAAAATAAACCTTTCTTTCATTCTCATTCTTTTTTCTGTTCTCTTAATTGCTCTTGACACTGATTTTCTGTACGGCACTAACAGTCTCGTCTAGCGTACGGAGGGGACCCCAGTTGTCAGATAGTGACCACACGGACATCAACTGCTTAGCCTTACGTCGCCCTTCCAGAAAATCTCAAGAACAGGAAGGTGCCTCGTGTTGTATAAAATACATCGACATTTAACATAAAAGCATAGTCTTTGACAAAATTAGTTGCCCTATGACAAGATTTTTTATAATAGGCTAACAATTACATAAAAGCAAAGGGCAAAGAAGTAATCGAGCTAGATCTATTTTCCCTACATTAATATTACAGCCAAGCCATTGAGAGGAACCATAATACGACTGATGTTGCTCATAGAAGTTTATCAATTATAGATCAACACACTTCTTCCAAAATCTAAATTGAATTAATAAGTCGACGAGTTATTTATCACGGTAATCTGCTTAGGGTTGAGTATGAGGGAATTAACCAGCCTTAAGATTAATTGTTTTGCCTCTAATTCAATCCTAAGTGGATTCCGTGATCACAAGAAACTCGATGACTCATTAATTCAATTTAGATAAATCCCTAGATCGTCATTGTTATTGACATACTCTCCTTTCCCATAGCTTGAAGCCTGAAAAATAAAGATTTCGGACAATTAATTACTCAGATCTAAGTCAAAAATCAAGTTTAAGGGAAAAAAATGAAACCACAGTATTTAAGCTTGGATGTAATAAGATATGCTATCATATTAATAACTTATCTCATATATGGAATAACACTTCTCATCTTCTCTATGAAGTAAAATATTCAACAATTTGTACGAAGAAGAGTGTTCTAGGATAGGGGTATTTATAGCAAAATAAATGGCAAATGTTATCACCACTTATTAATTAATAGCCAATATCTTTCCTTTAATTTGACTTAATTAGATTTTTTGTAATCTACTTTTATTAATTTGTTGCATGGATTGTAATCAAACACACTCAAGTTAGCGGGAACTTTTTTCAAATTTCACTTCTATCCCTTTTTATTAGAAAATTATTGAATTTTAGGAATGAGTTTATAATTATATTCATATTTATCACATATTGTCGCATTCAATCCATAGTCATCATTTGGACGTGCTCAATGACGACATTTCATGCCAAATCACAGTAATCCGCTTAGGGTTGAATATGAGGGAATTAACCAGCCTTAAGATTAATTGTTTTGCCTCATGTTCAATCCTAAGTGGATTCCGTGATCACAAGAAACTCGATGACTCATTAATTCAATTTAGATAAATCCCTACATCGTCATTGTTATTGACATCCTCTCCTTTCCCATAGCTTGAAGCCTGAAAAATAAAGATTTCGGACAATTAATTACTTAGATCTAAGTCAAGAAATCAAGTTTAAGGGAAAAAGAAAATGAAACCACGGTATATAAGCACGGAAATAATAAGATATGCTATCATATTAATAACTTATCTCATATATGGAATAACACTTCTCATCTTCACTATGAAGTAAAACATTCAACAATTTGTACGAAGAAGAGTGTTCTAGGATAGGGGTATTTATAGCAAAAAATAAATGGCAAATGTTATTACCACTCATTAATAATAGCCAATATCTTTCCTTTAATTTAACTTAATTAGATTTTTTGTAATCTACTTTTATTAATTTGTTGCAAGGATTGTAATCTGACACACTCAATTTAGCGGGAACTTTTTTCAAATTTTACTTCTATCCCCTTTTATTAGAAAATTATTGAATTTTAGGAATGAGTTTATAATTATATTCATATTTATCACATATAGTCGCATTCAATCCATAGTCATCATTTGGACGTGCTCAATGACGACATTTCATACCAAATCGATGATTTATATTTATTTTTATCGCTTGAAAGGTTATTAATTTTGAGAACCCTTAATGTTTCTTTTTATATCCATAACAATGATGGTAGTTATTTCATCTCTTGCCACGTCTATATCCGCCACCATAGTAATGACCACAATTATTATTGTATTATATTCCCTCTAAGAATCATATGTTATAGCATTCGCTTCAAGGAATAAAACAGATTTGATAAGCCGAGCTATATGATTTTACATCAAAAGCTCATTATTTTCATTCAGTCATAAGAAGATATGAAACTAATTAAACCTCTTCCCAAATATTACTACTTCAGGAGCTAATTCGAGGCATGTAATATAAAGAAACTTTCTTTAACATGTCTTTATCAATAATCAAAACGAGCCTTTTCAATGTATTGTTGCTTCAGGAAAATATACGACAGTATAAAATTATATTGTTAAGTTACGTTTTCAAAGAGCTCAAATCAAATTACTTACTAGAAAAAATAAATGTATAGCTGGTTGGTTTTCCGAAAAGAAAAAGAATTTCCAACTTTTGATATTACAATTCATGCCTATGTGTGACGACCCGATCAGTCGTCTCATGAGTTACCGATCCGTTTCCCCCATTTCTGCTCCTATTTGCTCTACTCAACTATGTTTCGAGGTATCGGGTTGGTCGGATTGAATTTGGATTAGTTTTGGAGAGGTTTGAGACACTTAGTCTCTGGGAAGATCCCTATCAAGAAAATCAATCACCAAAGAGTATCAAGCAGCTGCGATGGAGAGAATCAAGCAAGCCTAAAGTTAAGGCACAAATCAAGGGCAGCATTTCGGAAGGTCCAAGATTCTGAAGAGATTGGTACGCGACCAATTTTTGGAAAGAACCAACAATCAAGGAGCAAGTCTTTATTACATACATCTGCGGAAGAAAGGAAATCAAGGAGAAGCAACGGCTAGCTACCTTATTCTTGGAAAGAAATCAATTTCTTTCCAAGGATCAAATCTCTTGGGTTGCCAAGCCTCAATCATCATAAAAGTATTTAAACCTAGCCTTAGACCCTAGTCAGATATACTTTGATCACACCAAAAACCCTCTCTTTATTCTACTGCAAATAAATATTGTAGTTCTCTATATCTGCTGTGTAACAAGCTAGAGAAAAAAAAAAAGAGTACAACACAGGTGAGGCATTGTATTAAGAAGGAAAAGGAGTGTTAGAGGATCCGTATTATCAAGTCATTTCCACTTTACTCGAAGAAACACATTGACTGAAGAGAACTCCCTTGCAACCCAAGGGGACTGGACTAGGATTCACATTGAATCCGAACTAGTGTAAAAATTTCGGTGTCTTTAATTCCTGCACTTAGTTAGTGCAATTTCCTTTATGATATTATAACTGCTGAATTGCTAGATCCAGTCGACTATCTGCTTAACAAGTCAACTAATTGTCACGACCCCAACCCGTCGTAATGGCGCCAAACATAATGCTAAGCAAGCCCGGCCAATTCAACACTCTCAATCCCTCATATAGAGTACATTACCAATTAACATGGTTTAAACACCAAATTAACATGATTATAAATCTGTAACAGAAGATAAAATGTGCGGAAATTAAGAAATATCACTACAAATCCCACCGATCTGGTGTCACGAGTCAAGAGCCTCTAGCACAAGTCTGAGGAACAGCCTAAACAAAAGATAGTCTAAAATGCTGAAAGTAAAGGGGATAGAGGGAGAAATCGGGACTGCGGACGCCATGCGGCTACCTCGATGACTCCGGTGAGATCTGAATAGCACCAATAGCTCAATCTACGCCTCCGAAATACCTGTATCTGCACACATGGTGCAGGGAGTAAAGTGAGTACTCCGACTCAGTGAGTAATAGCAATAAATAATGACTGACGGAAAGAAATCTCATAAAAAGCACTAAGCAGTTCTATATCGAAGCCGTAAGAACATTTAAACAACAGCTGAATGAAGAAATCAGGTAAAAATCCTTTAAGACCTCGATGACTCCGGTGAGATCTNTAAACAGCAGCTGAATGAAGAAATCAGGTAAAAATCCTTTAAGCCAGTACTCAACTCATTTATTCCTCACGATAACCGAAATCATAATTGTATCGCTGCGGCATGCAGCCCGATCCATATAGTATATTGCTGCGGCGTGCAACCCTATCCATATATATATATATATACTGCTGCGGCGTGCAGCCCGATCCAATAATAATAGTCGACTGCGCTCACTGGGGGTGTGCAGACTCCGAAGGGGCTCCTATAGCCCAAGCGCTATACTACTGCGGCGTGCAGTCCGATCCATATGAATGTACTGCTGCGGCGCGCAGCCCGATCCAATAATATACTGCTGCGGCGTGCAGCCCGATCCATATAAATATATACTGCTGCGGCGTGCAGCCCGATCCAATAATAATATATACTGCTGCGGCGCGCAGCCCGATCTATAACATATCAAATACCCTCACTATGGGGTTCTCAACCCCTCTCAGTCACTATAAACTCAGCCTCTCGGGCATACAAAGTTAAGATAGGGATCCCAGCCCACATATTACTCTCCTTTTGGTTTAGTTATTCCAAAGCCGGTTCATATTAGATTAAACAGTTAGAAACATGACTGAGGGTATGATTTTAACGTGTAAAGTGAGGTCAATCATGTACAATTACCCCTAAGGGTTCTACAGGTCGGCACAAGGCCCCAAATATGGCAACTAGTCCAGAATCAACGATGTTAATTAAGGCTCAATCAAAATACAGTAGAATCATCAATCGGGATGGACCGAGTCCGAATCCCCAGCAGTAATGGACCCCACGCTCATCATGCAGCGTGTGTCTCACCTCAACATAGCACTACGTTGTGCAAATCCGGGGTTTCAAACCCTCAGAACATCATTTATAACCATTACTCACCTCAAGCCGGCCAAATCCTAGCTCGCTATGCCCTTGCCTCGCAAATCAACCTTCTAGCGCGTCGAATCTGGACAAAACCTTAACGAATACGTTACAATAGGCTAAGGGAATATAACCCAATCGAAAAGACTCGAAAAACATCGAAATTCACGAAGTTGGCAAAACCCGAGCCCCGGGCCCACTTCTCAAAAAATCAGAAAATTAACATCATCGGATTCCTTATCAAGCCACGAGTCTATACATATCAAATTTACCAAAATCGGAGTCCATTTGACCCCTCAAATTCCATTTTGAAATACCAAATTCTCAAGCCCTAGCTTTACCCTCTTTTGATGAATTTCCACAAATTTCCATGTTAATTCTACCATTAAATCATGTATTAAGGTCAAGGAACTCACCTCCAATCACACCTAGTCGAAATCCCCTTCAATTTCTGTCCAATAGATCTCAAGGTTACTCAAAAATGGTGGAAATGAGACTTGGTTCGCGGATGAAATGTCTAATAAAAACCTTCTGCCCAGGCTTATTTTCCTCTATGCGAACGCGAGGGACCTCTCGCGTTCGCGATGAACAAAATCCACCTCTGCCAAAAATACCCTTCGCGAACGCGGTTGCACCCACGCGAACGCGAAGGTCTGGACCCTTAAGCTTACGCGAACGCGAGCCCTGTGCCGCAAACGCGAAGCACAAATGCTGAGGGGCCTCAAATCCTACTATGCGAACGCACAAGACATACCGCGAACGCGATGCTCTAGCCCCCCATAACTACGCTATCGCGACCCCTGAGTGCGAACGCGAAGAACAAAGTTCCAACCTCCCTTTTTCCTCTTCGCGATCGCGACACCCCCATCGCGATCGCGATGACCAAATCTCTGCTGCACTGACTGCTGCATTTTCTGCAACTCCCAAAGGCTAGAATTGGTCCGATTGACCCTTTGAAATTACCCCGAGGCCCCCGGGACCTCAACCAAAAACACCAACACATCCTAAAACATTATTCAAACTTGTTCCAATAATCGAAACACATCTAACAACGCTAAAATCATCAATTCTCACCGAATTCAAGCCTAAGTTTCTCAAAAACTTCCGAAATACGCATTTGATCAAAAACCCGACCAAAACACCTCCGAATGACCTGAAATTTTGCACACACATCCGAAATCACCTAATGAAGCTACAGCAACTCTCGGAATTCCATTCTGACCCTCGGATCAAAATCACACCTATCAACCGGAATTCGCCAAAATACTAACTTCGCCAATTCAAGCCTAATTCTTCACCGGACCTCCAAAATCAATTCCGATCACACTCCTAAGTCACAATTCACCCTCCAAAGCTATCCAAATCATCGGAAATCACATCCGAGCCCTCTAACTCATAAGTCAACATCCGGTTGACTTTTTCAATTCAAACCTTCCTTAAAGAGACTAAGTGTCTCATTTCCATCCAAAATCAATCCGAATCAACTCATTCACCCAAGACTCGTATAATAAAACATAAGGAAGCAGAAAATGGGGGAAATGGGGTGGTAACTCACATGACGACGGGCCGGGTCGTCACATCCTCCCCAACTAAAACAAACGCACCTCCTCGAGCGGGTCAAGAAACATACCTGAAGTCTCAAACAGCTGAGGATATCTGCTCCGCATCTCTCGCTCGGTCTCCCAAGTAGCTTCCTCCACGGGCCGACCTCTCCACTGCACCTTCATCGAAGCTATATCCTTTGATCTCAACTTTCGAACCTGACGACCCAAAATAGCCATTGGCTCCACATCATAGGTCAAATCATCATCCAACTGAACAATGCTGAAATCCAATACATGAGACGGGTCCCCAACATATTTCCGGAGCATAGATACATGGAAAACCGGATGCACGCCTGACAAGCTGGGTGGCAAAGCAAGATCATAAGCCACCTCCCCAATCCTCCTAAGTACCTCAAAAGGTCCAATAAACTGCAGACTCAGCTTCCCTTTCTTCCCAACCCGCATAACACCCTTCATGGGTGAAACCTTCAGCAAGACCTTCTCACCAACCATATAAGACACATCTCGAACCTTCCGGTCCGCATAACTCTTCTGACGCGACTGTGCTGTACGAAGCCTCTCCTGAGTCAGCTTCACCTTCTCTAAGGCATCCTGGACCATCTCTGTCCCCAACAACCTAGCTTCGCCGGGCTCGAACCATCCAACCGCAGATCTACACCGCCTCCAATACAACGCCTCATACGGAGCCATCTGAATGCTCGATTGATAACTGTTGTTGTAGGCAAACTCTGCAAGCGGCAAAAACCCATCCCAAAAACCTCCAAAATCAATAACGCAGGCACGCAACATGTCCTCCAATATCTGAACAGTACGCTCGAACTGTCCGTCCGTCTGAGGATGAAACGTTGTGCTCAACTCCACCTGTGTACCCAACTCCCGCTAAAAATTCCTCCAGAACTGAGAAGTGTACTGAGTACCCCTATCTGAGATAATAGACACTGGAACCCCATGCAATCGGACAATCTCCCGAATAAAGATGCCTGCCAGCCGCTCCGAATAATAGGTAGTACATACTGGAATGAAGTGTGCGGACTTGGTCAGCCGGTCCACAATCACCCAAATCGAATCGAACTTCTTCAAATTCCGAGGGAGACCACTCACAAAATCCATAGTAATCCTCTCACACTTCCACTCTGGAATAATCATCCGCTGAAGAACACCGCCCGGTCTCTGATGCTCATATTTTACCTGCTGACAATTGAGACACCGAGCCACAAACCCTACAATATCCTTCTTCATCCTCCTCCACCAATAGTGCTACCTCAGATCCTAATACATCTTCGCGGCACCCGGATGAATAGAATACCGCGAGCTGTGGGCCTCTTCCAATATCAACTCGCTAAGCCCATCCACATTGGGCACACAAATCCGGCCCTGCATCCTCAACACGCCATCATCACCAATGGTCACAACCCTGGCATCATCATGCCGAACTCTATCCATAAGGACAAGCAAATGCGGGTCATCATACTGGCGCTCTCAGATGCGATCATACAAGGAAGACCGAGAAACCACACAAGCCAACACCCGACTAGGCTCCGAAATATCTAATCTCACCATCCGATTGGCCAAAGCCTGGACATCAACTGCAAAGGGCCTCTCCCCAACTGGAATATACGCCAGACTCCCCATACTAATCGCCTTTCGGCTCAAAGCATCGGCCACTACATTGGCCTTCCCCGGGTGATACAGAATGGTAATATCATAATCCTTGAGTAACTCTAGCCACCTCCGCAGCCTCAAATTAAGATCCTTTTGCTTGAATAAATGCTGAAGACTGCGATGATCAGTGAATACCTCGCAAGATACGCCATACAAGTAGTGCCTCCAAATCTTCAAAGCATGAACTATAGCAGCCAACTCCAAATCATGTACAGGGTAGTTCTTCTCGTGGGGCTTCAACTGACGAGAAGCATAAGCAATAACTCTACCCTCCTGCATCAATACACATCCGATCCCAACTCTCGAAGCATCACAATATACAGTGTAAGAACCTGAAGCTGATGGCAAAACCAACACTGGAGCCGTGGTCAAAGCTGTCTTGAGCTTCTTAAAGCTCTCCTCGCACTCGTCCGACCATACAAATGGAGCACCCTTCTGCGTCAACATGGTCAAGGGCGATGCAATAGAGGAAAATCCCTGAACAAACCGGCGATATAACCTGCCAAACCAAGGAAACTACGAATCTCCGTGGCTGATGACGGTCTAGGCCAACTCTGCACCACCTCTATCTTCTTTGGATCAACCTGAATACCATCACCGGACACCACGTGCCCCAGAAAAGCCACAGAACCAAGCCAGAACTCACACTTGGAGAACTTTGCATAAAGCTTCTCCTCCCTCAATCTCTGTAATACGACTCTCAAATGCTGTGCGTGCTCCTCCTGGCTAAGCGAGTACACCAGGATATTATCAATAAAAACAATCACAAATGAATCCAGATACGGCGGAAATACGCTATTCATCAAATGCATGAACGCGGCTGGGGCATTAGTCAGCCCAAAAGACATAACAAGAAACTCATAGTGCCAATATCTACTCCTGAAAGCAGTCTTCATAATATCCGAATCCCTGATCTTCAACTGGTGATAGCCCGAACGCAGGTCAATCTTGGAGAACACCCTCGCTCCCTGAAGCCGGTCAAACAAATCATCAATGCGAGGCAGGGGGTACTTGTTCTTCACTGTTACTTTGTTCAATTGCCTGTAGTCAATGAACATTCTCATGGTGCCATCTTTCTTCTTCACAAATAGAACCGGTGCACCCCACGGTGATACACTAGGCCGAATGAACCCCTTATCTAGGAGTTCCTGAAGCTGATCCTTTAATTCTTTCAAATCTGCTGGTGCCATACGATATAGTGGAATGGAAATGGGCTGAGTGCCCGGCACCAGGTCAATACCAAAGTCAATGTCCCTATCCGGCGGCATGCCCGGCAGGTCTGCAGGAAACACATCTGGGAACTCCCTCACAACCGGGACAGAATCAATGCTAGGAGTCTCGGCTCCCACATCCCTCACAAATGCCCAATATGAAAGACAACCCTTCCCAACCATACGCTGGGCCTTTAGGAATAAGATCACCCTAGTAGGAACATAGTCAGTCATACCACGCCACTCGATCCTCGGTACACCCGGTATAGCCAGAGTGACTATCTTAGCATGACAGTCTAGAATAGCATGACACGAAGATAACCAGTCCATGCCCAAAATAACATCAAAATCTACCATACTCAATAGCAACATACCAACTCGGGTCTCTACACCCCTAATAGTAACCAAACACGTAATACATGAACAGGTAAAGCAAGATATCCTCGGGTCGTACCCAAATGATGAGCAAAATATGAAGACACATAGGAATAGGTGGAACCGGGATCAAATAAGACTGAGGCATCTCTGTGGCAGACTGAAATAATACCTGTAATCACAGCATCCGAAGCAATAGCATCTGTCCTGCCCTGAAGAGCATAAAGGCGAGCCTGACCACCGCCCGATCGACCACCTCCCCTGGGGCGACCCCTGGCTGCCTGACTCTCACCCCTAGCTGGTGGGGCGGGTGCTGAAGAAACTGGACCAGAAGATGAGGGTTGACCCCTCTGCTGAGATGAGCTAGCAGCACGACGAGGATACTCCCTCCGCTTATGCCCGAACTCTCCATACTCATAGCAACTCCCGGGTGTTGGGAACTGGGACTGATGGGAACCCCTCGCGCCAGAGTGACTACCTGATGCACTCGGCCTAGAAGAACCCTGAGCAGACGGAGCACGAGATGAACTCTGTGCTGGAAAAGCGCTGAGAGATGGCTGACCCTGTTGAGAACCCTGATAACCACGACCTGAAGATCCTCCTCGGTACTCGGGTCGAGCTGACTGAGCGGGCCTAAAAGTACGACCCCGACCCTGCTGGAACTGGCCCCTCGATGGAGCGCCACTGTAACTACCAGAACCTCGAGACCTCTAGGCCTCCCTCTCATCTCGATCCTGCCGGCGAACCGACTCAATCTCTCGGGCTATATCAACCAGCTCCTCGAATGTGGCACCCAGCACTCGCTCCCTAGTCATAAGAACACAAAGAGGGTAGGTGAGACCATCAAAAAACCTCCGGATACGCTCACGATTTGTCGAAACCAGCCAAACTGCATGACGAGACAACTCAGAAAATCTCATCTCATACTGGGACAGTGTCATATCTCCCTTGCGTAGTCCCTCAAACTGTCTGCGCAGCTCCTCTCTGCGAGACTACGGTACATACTTCTCCAAAAAGAGAGTGGAGAACTCCTGCCAAGTCAAAGGTGCCGCACCAACCGGCCTACGCCGCTCATACGCCTCCCACCAAGTGAAGGCAGCTCCAGTAAACTGAAAAGTAGTAAAAGCCACACCACTGGACACAAGAATCCCCGCTGTACGGAGCATCCGCTTATATCTGTCGAGAAAACTTTGGGCATCTTCGCCCTCAGCTCCACTAAATACCGGAGGCTGGAGTCTACCAAACCTCTCGAGGCGACGCTGCTCGTCCTCAGGCATAGCTGGAACCCTGAACTCCTGCACTGGTGCAACTGGCTGAGCTGGAGGTGCCTCTGGAGTCTGTAAACCTTGCACTACCTGCTCAGGTGTGCGAGCAGCGGGGGTCTGATTGCCTCCCCCGGCCTGTGAAGTAGCTGCTGCTGCTGTGCTGGCTGAAACCACATGAGCCAGGCCCGTGCACACTGCCAAGATCTGAGCTAACGTCTCCTGAAGGCCAGGAATCACTATGGACACAGCCGGTGCCGGAGCTGGTACTGCTGGAACCTGATCCGGAACTGGGGCAGCTGGTGGATCAATAGATGGTGCCCTCGCTGCTCTGCCTCGGCCCCGACCACGACCGCATCCACGGCCTCTGGTGGCCTCAGTAGGTGGCACTGGTGGTCGTCCACCACGTCCGGTAGCTCGCGTCCTCACCATCTATAAGAGAATAAAATAAGGAGAAGTTTAGTATTCGGATCAACAAGTTCGCACGACAAGAATTTTCAAGAATGTGGAATTTTCCTAAAGGTTCTGCAGCCTCTCGAGGAGAAATACAGGCGTCCCCGTACCGCTCCGCGAGACTCTACTAAACCGGCTCATGACTCGCGAGACCTAGTAACCTAGGCTCTGATACCAACTTGTCACGACCCCAACCCGGTCGTGATGGCACCCAACATAATGCTAGGCAAGCACGACCAATTCAACACTCTCAATCCCTCATATAGAGTTCATTAGCAATTAACAGGGTTTAAACACCAAATTAACATGATTATAAATCTGTAAAAGAAGATAAAATGTGCGGAAATCAAGAAATATCACTACAAATCCCATCGATCGGGTGTCACGAGTCAAGAGCCTCTAACACAAGTCTGAGGAACAGCCTAAACAAAAGATAGTCTAAAATGCTGAATGTAAAGGGGATAGAGGGAGAAATCGGGACAGCGGACACCATGCAGCTACCTCAATGACTCCGGTGAGATCTGAATAGCAGCAATAGCTCAATCTACGCCTCCGGAATACCTGTATCTGCACACATGGTGCAGGGAGTAAAGTGAGTACTCCGACTCAGTGAGTAATAGCAATAAATAATGACTGACGGAAAGAAATCTC
>NW_017677110.1:22190-25685 GCF_001879085.1 Nicotiana attenuata
AACCCCCCCCCCCCCCCCGTTCGACCTTTCAAGTGACACTCCCTAAATGCCCTGTAGCCTCCTGCTTATACGTGTGGTGCACGACACCCCCATAACCAAGACTCTGCTAGACACGCCTTGTAGACTCCCTAGGACAAAACTGATCTGATACCACTTTTGTCACGACCCAAACCGATGGACTGCGACGGGCATCGGGTACCTTACTCAACCGAGTACCAACATAACGTATCTTTTCATGTCATAATATCATAAATAACTGAGCCGGAGAGGCATCCGTGAAATAGGTAGGATACAACATGTAATACCAATCTATACATAAGACATACGGGCCTAGAAGCCCAAAATAACAACTCGTACCCTGAATATAGGCCGACAAGGCCATACAATATCTTACGTACATGACATCTGTCTACAAGACTCTAAGAATATGAAATTTCATAAAGGCCGGGACAGAGTCCCACCATACCAAACAATACACGTCTAAATCATACCAATCAAACAAGCAACTCCGAAGCAAATGGAGCGCACCAACATTTTCCGCTGCGCTGATAGCCTACTTGGAGGGCTCTCGACCTATCTATCGGGACCTGCGGGCATGAAACGCACCATCCCCAAGCAAAAGGGACGTCAGTACAAATAATGTACCGAGTATGTAAGGCACATAAATAAATACATAACAGACATGGAAGAAATATAGAGTAATTGACTCAACCTGTAATACTGGATAACTCTGTAAATCATGAAATACTTTTAGCTTCATGCATATGCGTATGAATATCATACCGTGCATAGGTACATGTTTCATAACATCATCAGCCTCTAAGGGTATCCCATCATATCATATCGGCCATTGTGGGCAAAATCATCATCGTATACCAGCTGATCAGGTGGTGACTCATTCTGTAAGTTTAGATAACTCTGCAAATCATAAAATACTTTTAGCGTCATGCATATGCGTATGAATGTCATGTCGTGCATAGGTACATGTTTCATAACATCATCAGCCTCAAAGGGCATCCTATCATATCATATCGGCTACTGTGGGCAAAATCATCATCGTATACCAGCTGATCAGGTGGTGGTTCGTATATAACGCCATAACCTTTCCCATATCCCATATACATACACATATACGCGTATATAACGCCACTGGTCATGGGTCAATGTACATGAATGCAATACATGAAAAGTACATTAACAAAACCTTTCAGAATGTCATAAGACCATTTTGCCTTTGAGTAATATCATAAAGTAAACTCTTTTCAACTTTCGTATTTTTTTCTGAGACCCATGAACAGATGATAAAATATTATGATACGTGGAAATTCAAGAACATAGATGAATAGAGTCATTTATGGAATTTGTGTATTTGCATATTTCGTTTGTGTCGTATAGATCATGCCAAAAGAAAGAAGGGATAACCTTAACATACCTTTACTTACCTGGAGTAGGAAAAACTCCGTATAATATTCCATTGGAAACCTTCGTGGATTGAACTTAGAACCTAAAAATCAGATTAAGCATTTGCGCTTTGAAATTTGAACGACATTGCTTCTGATGAAGCTTTTGTTTTGAAACAAAATGCTTCTGCTTCAACGTTTTCCTTTATGAAAAATTAGCTTCCAACCCTTCAAAGTAAGAACGGAATCCTTCTTTTTTCAAACTAAATTTTGCTATGGATTGAAATCTTGGACGAAAATGGTTCTGCTTCTTAACGTTTTTGGTTTTAAATCAAAACCAGAATGTGGTTTCATCTAATGAATTGATTACCCTATTTCCTAGATAAATGCTCACACGTCTCTTTTGATAAGACTAAATTTAAGTCAAATGTTGGTTAAGTAGCCATCAGGCAAAAGTATGGCTGTCCAACGGGACAGGACGGGACGGGACGAAATTAATTGGACGGGACGGGACGGGACGATATTTAAGCGGGACGGTGGCGGGACGGGACGAAACGGGACGGGACAAACGGGACAAAACGGTCGTCCCATCCCGTCCCGCTAAAAACGGGATGGGACGGGACGGAACGGGACGGGACGGGACGGGTTCGTGGGCGTTAAGTGTATTTTTTTTATAAAAAAACGTCTAGTTTTTTGAAAATTACTATGTTTTTAAAGTTTTCAACGGCTAGATTTTTGACTTATTTAATAAACTTAAATGTTACTATGTTAGTATGTTAAAACAAATATTAGAAAACTAAGTAAAAAATTATAAAATATTAATACAAAAGAATTGTAATGAAATATTCTAGTAAATATAAATTTATAATAGAGTTATAATTTATTTAATATAATTTTAAAGTATTAACTATTAAGTAACTAAGACAATTCATAAAAATAATTCATCACTTAGAGCCTTTTATTTTATTAATAGAACTTTCAAATCTCAAATACAAATATAATTCTTTTGAAGAGCACCTAATCTACGCAGCCACCTTCTAGGAAGGGTTCTGTTTAAACTAGGCCTCTTAGTAGCCAATTACAAATTATCATACTAATATTTGTAAGCTCCTATATAGCTTTTAAAAGGTAAGCCACAGACAACCACCATTTTTGCTAAGTTCTCACGATCTCTATCTTTGTTATATTTGCGTAAAACATGACCAGAAGCAGGGTCAAGTTGTTGTTGAATTTGATTAGAACCAGATCCACTAGGAGTGCCAGAACTGATGGTAGGATCTATAATTTTTCCGGCTTCTATGTTAGCTTGTATCCATAAATCTTTGTGAGCACTTCTTAAGTGTCTAGTTAAACCCCCCGTCCCACCACTTACTGAGTGTGCAAATTGTTGCTTACATTTTTCACAGATAGCACGATGATTGACTTTATCATGTTTAAAAAATTTCCATACAAGTGATATTTTGGGATGTTCAACCTTAGGCTTACCCCTTATAGGGGGTACAGGGGGTAAAGCTCCAGACTGAGATTGACTCTGAGTTGGAGCTTGTGTTGCGGGACTAGTGGGTGTTTCATCTAATTCTTCTTCCTCATTTTCTTCATCCTCAAAAAAAATATTATTGCCAAATTGTCTTTGTAAAGTTTCATGATCTAATTGTTCTCCGACATGAACATCATAAAATGTGGGGGGTTGGGAAAATAAAGTTTCATCAACATGAGTCATTTCATCAATATGCTTTCTAACTCTAGGAGGTCTAGGAGAAGGGTTAGGATTAGGATTACTACTACTTTCACCTTTACTACTTTTTTTACTACTTTTTTTAAAAATACCAAATACATTTTTAGGTGCCATAATTTAAATACGAAACTAAATTAAAAAAGCTAACACAAATATTAAACACACAAATGAAATACGAAAATATAACACGTAAAGTAAACACAAAAATTAAGCACTAAAATGATACGCAAAAATTATATATTAAAATTAGGAGATGGAACGAGTGCACCGTGATTAAATATTGAAACTTGAAGAAATTGCCCGAAATATTGCTCCAAATACTTGACGAATTAATTTGAAGCTTGAAAGTTGCTCCAAAAA
>NW_017677110.1:25921-34348 GCF_001879085.1 Nicotiana attenuata
GGGGTGTTTTGGGGGGTGTTGGGGCTGTTTGGACCGTTGGCAACGGCTATTTTTGCAATTTAAGCCGTTGCCCAATGGCTAGTTTTAAAAAAAAAAAACTGGCGGGACGTGGGACGGGGCGGGACGGGACGAAACGGGACGGAAAAAACGGGACGAAATGGCCATCCCGTCCTATTCCGTGTCCCGTTTAACATTGGCCCATCCCATTTAACTTGAAGCGGGACGGTACGGGACGGGACGCGGGACGGGACGGGACGGGCCGGCCTGTCCCGTTGGACAACCATAGGCAAACGTGACCAAGAGTCATTTCCTTGCCATTGTGGCTTTATGCCACGTGGAAAGGTGGGTGAAGTTATTAATCTTTACCCACTTATTAGTTAACTGGGTAATGTCTCGTTACCCGGTAATTAACCAATTACCCGCATAATTTAAAAATTGCCATAAGTTACTTAAAATATTACTCACTTTTCACATACCTTATACACCTCACTAGCATGGTCATGTAGTACCTTGTATGACACTAGTCCATAAATACCGGGTATTTTAGCTCGGGCCGTATTTTAACCCAAAATGCCAAACTTGGACAAAATTCATTTTCTTTGACTTGATCCTCCTTTCACCTTCATGAATTTACTAATCTCTTGTGAAATAGCATAATCCTTATAATCTCCAATTAATCTTTTACTTGGGCTGATGTCAATTACCTTACGACAAATTTAACGTACAATACTCCAGGGTGCAACATCGTCGTAACTTAATACTGCGAAGCGTGATATCATCGTAATGTAATATTGCTGGGTGTAATACTGTCATAATATATTACTGCAGAGGGTAACATCATCGTAATATATTACTCTATAGCATAACATCGACGTAATACTGCGGAGCGTAACACTTCCAAAGGCATGTTTCCTTTAATTTGCTCATATATTGCCTTTGTCTAATAAAAATCAACCTTTCTTTCATTCTCATTCTTTTTTCTATTCTCTTAATTGCTCTTGACACTGATTTTCTGTACGGCACTAACAGTCTCATCTAGTGTACGGAGGGGACCCCAGTTGTCAGATAGTGACCACACGGACACCAATTGCTTAGCCTTACGTCGCCCTTCCAAAAAATCTCAAGAACAGGAAGGTGCCTCGTATTGTATAAAATACATCGACATTTAACATAAAAGCATAGTCTTTGACAAAATTAGCTTCCCTATGACAAGGTTTTTTATAATAGGCTAACAATTACATAAAAACAAAGGGCAAAAAAGTAATCAAGCTAGATCTATTTTCCCTACATTAATATTACAGCCAAGCCATTGAGAGGATCGATAATACGACTGATGTTGCTCATAGAATTTTATCAATTATGGATCAACACACTTCTTCCAAAATCTAAATTGAATTAATAAGTCGACGAGTTATTTATCACGGTAATCCGCTTAGGGTTGAATATGAGGGAATTAACCAGCCTTAAGATTAATTGTTTTGCCTCAAATTCAATCCTAAGTGGATTCCGTGATCACAAGAAATTCGATGACTCATTAATTCAATTTAGAAAAATCCCTAAATCGTCATTGTTATTGACATCCTCTCCTTTGCCATAGCTTGAAGTCTGAAAAATAAAGATTTCAGACAATTAATTACTCAGATCTAAGTCAAGAAATCAAGTTTAAGGGAAAAAGAAAATGAAACCACGGTATTTAAGCATGGAAATAATAAGATATGCTATCATATTAATAACTTATCTCATATATGGAATAACACTTCTCATCTTCTCTATGAAGTAAAACACTCAACAATTTGTACGAAGAAGAGTGTTCTAGGATAGGGGTATTTATAGCAAAATAAATGGCAAATGTTATAACCACTTATTAATTAATAGCCAATCTCTTTCCTTAATTTGACTTAATTAGATTTTTTATAATCTACTTTTATTAATTTGTTGCATGGATTGTAATCTAACACACCCAATTTAGCGGGAACTTTTTTCAAATTTCACTTCTATCCCCTTTTATTAGAAAATTATTGAATTTTTGGAATGAGTTTATAATTATATTCATGTTTATCACATATTGTCGCATTCAATCCGAAGTCATCATCTTGACGTGCTCAATGACGACATTTCATACCAAATCGATGATTTCTATTTATTTTTATCGTTTGAAAGGTTATTAATTTTGAGAACCCTTAATATTTCTTTTTATATCCATAACAATGATGGTAGTTATTTCATCTCTTGCCACGTCTATATCCGCCATCATAGTAATGACCACGATTATTATTGTATTATATTCTTTCTAAGATTCATATGTTATAGCATTCGCTTCGAGGAATAAAGCAGATTTGATAAACCGAGCTTTATGATTTTTCATCAAAAGTGTCACGACCCTTTTTCGTAATATGTCATGATGGCGCCCAACACCATCGCTAGGCAAGCCAACGCGGAAAAAAAAAATACAACTTAAACTTTCGATTACTTTAACCCCAAAATGGTTGAAATAATTCTTTAAGTTGGAAATAGATTAGAAATGATGATAAAAATCATGATAATCATACAACCCCAAAATAATAGCGTCTACTAATGTGTGTGCCAAGACTTGGTGTCAAAAGTAGTGAGTAACTAATAGAATGTACAACAAAATACACCACCCTACTGTCTGAACAGAATAGACAGCATAAAAACATAAGAAAACTCCTTCAAGCTGCTGCACGGCACGAAATGGAAAGCAGCTCACCGTAGGAGTATCAAATTTGCTCAGTGGTGCGCGCCCGACTGGTAGTCAGCTGTACCTGTCTCAGACCCTGTACAATTAAGTACAGAAGCGTAGTATGAGTACATAAACAATATGTACCCAGTAAGTATCCCGTCTAATCTCGATCAAGTAGAGACGAGAGGTCGACTCGATACTTACTAGGGTCAATTAATATGAGAAAAGTCTATAATAAGCATGGATCATAAGTAATTTACATTTAATAATCATGGAGTAATAGTTCTTTCCCAAACACTAACAAGGATGCTTGTCTATAGTCTAAGCAAATATGTAACTCAGCCCTTGAAGAATTTCTAAGCAAAATCATGCACAAATAATCACTGTGGGACGTACGGCCCGATCCAACACAAAATAAACAGTGCACTGCCAAGGGTCGAACGGCTCGAACCATAGATGCATCTATTACCCCGCTCGCGAATCACCCGTGCGACGCGGTCAAATAGAAAATAAGCTCATTAACAAGCAACAATAACAATTAATATATATATGAGGTGTAGCCATACACAGAAATACCAAATATTCTCCTTTAAAAGACCAAACAGGATAAGGGTCATTCTCTAGTCTCATTCTTCTTACTCAAATTAGTTCATACAAATCTGAATTAATCAACACGTACTAGAATATCACGTAGAGCATGCTTATGGGTCCTAGACTACCCGGACTTAACATAATAGTCGCTACGTACGGACTCTCGTCACCTAGTGCGTACGTAGCCCCCGAATATAATGACGATTAATTCAATTATTATACCTATGGAGACAATTCCCTCTTACAAGGTTAGAAAGGAGACTCACCTCGCTCCAAAGTGCACTCCAAATGCAAAGAACAAGTCCAAGCCCCTAATTCGGAGCCAAACGATCCCAAACTACTTAAACGAAGTAGGAACTAGTTAATATAGGTTCATAGGATCGAATTCTAGCTATTTAAGAAATTTTCCAACCATTATCACAAGTTTTCTAAAAATCCGACCCCGGGCCCACGTGCCCGGATTCCGAAATTTTTCGAAGGAAGTTGTTCCCTACAACCTAAGGATCAATAATATATGATTTCTTAATTCCATAGCAAATTTCGTGGTTAAATTCAAGTTTTAGCAAAACCCTAGGTTTAGCTCTAATCCCTTTAATTTTGCCTAAGTTATAGTGTTTAATCTACCTAAAATACAAGTATTAAACTAAGGATGGGTGGAACAAACTTACCTCTTGATGCTAAGTGAAGACCTTCTCTCTAAAGCTCCCAAATCGCCCAAAGGAGGAGCGAAAATGTAAAAAAATATGACTTAGAACCCGTCTTTAATGAACCTCACTGGTTCAGTGATTTTCGCTTCTGCGGTAAAGGGACCGCATCTGCGGTCCCACATCTGCGAGATTTCAACCGCATCTGCGGAAAGGGGGAGGGAAGGCTGGGACCGCATCTGCGGTCTGGGAGCCGCATCTGCGGCCTGGGAGCCGCATCTGCGGTTCCTGGCTTGGCCCCCTTGGGCTGCTTCTGCGATCAATGAACCGCATCTGCGGTCCAAGAACCGCAGATGCGGTTATGACAGAAGCAGCAGTTCTCCAGCCCTCTTCAAAATTTCCACTTCACTCGAGCCTCGTCCGATTGACGCTCGGGGCTCCCTGGCCCCGCCCGAACATACCGACAAGTCTGGAATCACGAGATGGACCTACTCGAACCTTCGGAACACCCAAAACAACAATAAATCTAGAATTCACCCCCCTAAAACCAAATGAATCAAATTTATGAACTTCGAGTTCTTAATTTTCCTCCAACGGGCCAAAACGCCCTAAATCCACTCGGATTGACACGAAATTTTACGGGCAAGTCTTAAATGATATTTCGGACCTATACCAGGCTTCGGAACCAAAATACGAGCCCGATACCTAGGAAATCAATGATTATTTAGTTTCTTTAAATCCTTAAAACTTCAAATTAACAATTTCTAATACAAAAATCACTACTCGGGCTAGGGACCTCGGAATTCGATTCCGAGCATACGCCCAGGTCCCATATTTTCCTACGAACCCTCCGGGACTGTCAAATCATGAATCCGGGTCCGATTGCTCGAAATGTTGACCAAAGTCAAACTTAATCTTTTAAGAAAATCCTAAGGAATCAAATGGAACCGTCACAGCATGTCGTAAATTAGCTAAAGCAAGCGCGGGTAGTTTTATTTAAGGGAACGGGGTTCAAAAAGGCAAAACGACCAGGCGGATCGTTACATTCTCCACCTCTTAAATAGAAGTTCGTCCTCGAACGGACATAGAAAAGTACCTGGGCTGCTGAATAAATGGGGATATCTGCTCTGCATGTCCTCCTCGGACTCCCAGGTCGCCTCCTCGACTGGTTGGCCTCTCCACTGGACCTTTACCGCAGAAATCCTCTTGGATCTCGACTGGCGATCCTGCCTATCAATAATGGTAACTAGCTCCTCCTCATAGCCCAAGCCCTCATCCAGCTGAATAGTACTGAAGTCTAACACATGGGAAAAGTCGGCATGATACTTCCGAAGCATCGACACATGAAACACTGGATGAACTCCCGATAATCTAGGTGGTAGAGCAAGCTAATAGGCAACCTCCCCAACTCTCCTCAACAGCTCGAAGGGGCCAATAAACCTTGGACTCAACTTGCCCTTCTTCCCGAACCTCATAATGCCCTTCATGGGCGAGACCTTCAAGAGAACCTTCTCGCCAACCATAAATGATACATCACGCGCCTTCTGATCCGCGTAACTCTTCTGTCTGGACTGAGCTGTGCGAAGCCTCTCCTGAATCAACTTCACTTTATCCAAGGCATCCTGTACCAAGTCTGTACCATACAACTTAGCCTCACCAGGCTCGAACCATCCGATAGGAGAACGACAATGGCGACCATATAGAGCCTCGTATGGAGCCATCTCAATGCTGGACTGATAGCTGTTATTATATGCAAACTCCACCAAGGGCAAGAACTGATCCCACTGCCCTCCAAAGTCAATCACACATGCTCTAAGCATATCCTCTAAAATCTGAACTGTCCGCTCCGACTGCCCGTGGTCTGAGGATGGAATGCTGTGCTAAGCTCTACACGGGTCCCCAACTCACTCTGAACGGCTCTCCAGAAATGGGAAGTGAACTGAGGGCCTCTGTCTGATATGATTGAAACAGGCACACCATGCAATCGGACTATCTCCCGAATATAGATATGAGCATACCTCTCTGCTATATACGTAGTAGCCACTAGAATGAAGTGGGCCGACTTGGTCAACTATCAACGATGACCCATACTGAATCATACTTCCGCAAGGTTCGCGGCAACCCTACTACGAAATCCATGGTAATGCATTCCCACTTCCACTCTGGTATAGGCATCTGCTGAAGTAGGCCACCCGGTCTTTGATGTTCATACTTGACCTGCTGGCAATTCAAACACTTAGCCATATACTCCACTATGTCTTTCTTCATCCTCCGCCACCAATAATGCTGCGTCAAGTCACGATACATCTTCGTAGCTCCCGGGTGAATAGAATACCGCGAACTGTGTGCCTCCTCTAGGATCCTCTTCCTCAGACCATCAACATTAGGAACACATAGGCGACCCTGGAGTCGAAAAACACCATCCTCGCCAATAGAAACCTCCTTGGCACCTCCCTGAAGCACCGTCTCTCTGAGGATCGCCAAATGTGGATCATCGAACTGTCGGGCCTTTATCTTCCCCAGTAATGAAGACTGAGCTACCATACATGCAAGAACCCGGCGGGGCTCTGAAATGTCCAACCTCACAAGCCTGTTAGCCAGGGACTGAATGTCCAAAGCTAGTGGTCTCTCCGCTGCTGGAAAAAATGCCAAGCTACCCATACTCTCCGCCTTTCTGCTCAAGGCATCCGCAACCACGTTCGCCTTGCTCGGATGATAAAGAATGGTGATGTCATAATCCTTTAGTAACTCAAGCCACCTGCGCTGCCTCAAATTAAGATCCCTCTGCTTGAACAAATGCTGCAAGCTGCGATGATCGGAGTAAACCTCACATGAAGCCCCGTATAGGTAGTGCCTCCATATCTTAAGAGCATGAACAATCGCTGCCAACTCCAGATTGTGCACAGGATAGTTTTTCTCATGAATCTTCAGCTAACGGGAGGCATATGCAATAACTCGCCCCTCCTGCATCAATACACAACCCAAGCCAACGCGCGAAGCGTCACAATACACTGTATACATCCCTGAACCGGAAGGCAACACAAGGAGTGGTGTTGTAGTCAAGGCTGTCTTGAGCTTCTAGAAGCTCGCCTCGCAATCATCGGACCAATGGAAAGGAGCACCCTTCTGAGTCAATCTAGTCAGAGGTGATGCAATAGATGAAAAGCCCTGCACAAACCGCCTGTAATAACCTGCTAACCCCTGGAAACTCCTGATCTCGGTCACTGAGGTGGGGCGTGGCCAACTCTGAACTGCCTCAATCTTTTTGGGGTCTACCTTAATACCCTCTCCTACAATATGCCCCAAGAATGCCACCGACTCTAGCCAAAACTCACACTTGGAGAACTTAGCATATAGCTTCTGCTCTCGAAAGGTCTGGAGCACTACTCTCAGATGCTGCTCGTGCTCCCCCAGGCTACGTGAGTATATCAAGATGTCATCAATGAAGACGATGACGAAGGAATCAATATAAGGCCTGAACACCCTGTTCATCAAATCCATAAATGCTGCTGGGGCGTTAGTCAAGCCAAAGGACATCACCAGAAACTCATAATGGCCATATCTAGTCCGGAATGCAATCTTCGGAACATCCGAGTCCCGAATCTTCAACTGATGGTACCCCGACCTCAAGTCTATCTTATAGAACACCCTCGCACTCTGCAACTGGTCAAACAAATCATTGATACGAGGCAACGGATACTTGTTCTTGATGGTGACTTTGTTCAACTGGCGGTAGTCAATACACATCCGCATAGTCCCATCCTTCTTCTTCACAAATAACACCGGTACACCCCAAGGCGATACACTGGGTCTAATAAACCCCTTTGCCAACAACTCCTCAAGCTGCTCATTCAGCTCCTTCAACTCCTTAGGAGCCATGCTGTACGGTGGAATAGATATAGGCTGGGTGCCTGGAGCCAAATCGATACAGAAATCAATATCACGATCCGGTGGCATGCCAGGAAGATCCGAAGGAAACACATCGGCGAACTCTCGGACTACGGGAGCTAAATCAATCGTCGGAGACTCTGCAGTGGTGTCTCGAACATAAGCTAGATAGGCCAAACACCCCTTATCGACCATGCGCCGAGCCTTCAAGAAAGAAATAACCCTACTAGGGGTATCAACTGTGGAACCCTTCCACTCAAACCTCGGCAACCCTGGCATCACTAGTGAAACAGTCTTGGCATAGCAATCTAAGACGGCGTGATATGGAGACAACCAATCCATGCCAAGGATGACCTCAAAATCGATCATATCAAGCAACAAGAGGTCTGCTCTAGTCTCGAAGCCGCAAAACGTGACCACACAAGACCGGTAGACCCGATCCACGACCACGGAATCACCCACAGGAGTGGACACATGAACAGGAGTGCCCAAAGGCTCAGGAGAAGTAACCAGGAAACGAGCAAACAGAGATGATACATATGAACAAGTAGACCCTGGGTCAAATAGCACCGAAGCATCTCGACCACTGACGGAGATAATACC
>NW_017677111.1:0-10761 GCF_001879085.1 Nicotiana attenuata
TTAGGAAACTTGTGGAAAGGGTTGGGAAATTACTTAAATAGTTAGGATTTGGCCTTGTAAGCCTTTATTGACTAGTTCTTACTTATTTTAACTAGTTTGTGATCGTTCGGCTCCAAATTGAGAGTTTGGGCTTGTTCTTGATATCGGAAGTGCGCTTCGGAGCGAGGTGAGTCTCCTTTCTAACCTTGTAAGAGGGAATTGTCCCCGTAGGTATAATAATTGAATTAATTGTCATTATATTCGGGGGCTACATACGCACTAGGTGACGAGAGTTCGTACGTAGTGGCTATTATGTTTAGTCCGGGAAGTCTAGGGCCCATAAGCATGCTCTACGTGACATTCTAGTACGTGTTGATTAATTCGGATTTATATGAACTATTTTGAGTAAGAAGAATGAGACTAGAGAATGACCCTTATCCTGTTTGGTCCTATAAGGGAGAATACTTGGTATTTCTGTGTATGGCTACTCCTCATATACATGTAAATTGTTAATGTTGCTTGTTAAAGAGCTTATTTTCTATTTGACCGCGTCGCATGGGTGATTCGCGAGCGGGGTAATAGATGCATCTATGGTTCGAGCCATTCGACCCTCGGTAGTGCACAGTTTATTTTTATGTTGGATCGGGCCGTACGTTCCACGGTGATTATTTGCATATGTTTTGCTTAGAAATCCTTCAAGGGCTGAGATACATATTTTCTTAGACTATAGACAAGCAATCTTGTTAGTGTTTGGGAAAGAAGAGTTACTCCATGATTATTAAATGTAAATAGCTTGAGATATCCATGCTTATTATAAACTCTTCGCATATTAATTGACCCTAGTAAGTATCAAGTCGACCTCTTGTCTATACTTCTTCGAGATTAGACGGGATACTTACTGGGTACATATTGTTTATGTACTCATACTACACATCTGTACTTAAATGTACAGGATATGAGACAGGTGGATCTAGTTATCATTCCGGTGCGTATTCGTGAGCGGACTTGGGACTTCTACGGTGAGCTGCTTTCCCTCCATGTCGACCCGCAGCCGAAGAAGTCTTTCTTTGTATTTCTATTTTCTGTCTCTTTGGACTCAGACAGTAGGATAGTATGATATTCTTTTGGATGTATATTCTACTAGTTGCCGGTAGCTTGTCACACCAGGTTCTGGCACACACTTTGGTAGACGATTATTTTGGGGTTGTGTAATTATATTACTTACAGTATTTCGCTCTTCTGTCATAAATTCCAAGTTAAGTGTTTATTCCACTTCTTTCTAATTAAGAAGCAACATACGAATTTTAGTAATGTTTCCGCAATGGCTTGCCGGACAAGGGTGTCAGGCGCCCTCATGACCTATTGTGAAAATGGGTCGTGACACTGACAAACTTGAACTATACTGCAAGTTAACGGATTCCAGCTAAATGTGAACTGCTATAGCTTCAGGAGATAGGAAACCAAACAAGGACCCGATACCCTTGTGGTTCCCTCATAGCAGTACAAAGTCAATTGGACACAGCTGGAAGCGACGTGACCGCCTGCACTATTTTCTGCACTGCACTGCTTCCAGTGCCCACTTATTCCTTGACCAACTAAAGTGCTTACATCATTTCAAGTGATGTCATCAAGGTGTATCAACAATGAGTTTATATCAAAACAACACTTGAACATTTCTGTTCCTCATTCAAGCCTTTTGTAAAACAGAGAAATTAATTCTCACGAGCTTGAAGAACAAAGTTAAACACTACTACGGACCAGTTCCTAAAGTTAGTATTTTGTTGTCCTTAGTTGAGTTGTAAGTTTGTTATTGTTCTTATTGTATCTCCTAAACTGCTTAGCCAGAAGCATTGATTAGGAACTCTCTTGTAAAATCCGTAAACTCTCAGAGTTTATGTTGTGACTAGGTTTAGTCATAAGTTAAAGTCTTTGTTACTAGAAGACTGACAAAGTGGCTTGTGGTGAGAGCATCACAAGTTAGTTGAATTCTTTATAACTAGAGAGTGACAAAGTGGCTTGTGGTGAGAGTACCACAAGTTAGTTGTGTTGAATTCTTTGTAATAGAGTCATTACAAAGTGGCTTGTAATAGGTGTTTACAAGTTAGTAAAGTTGAAAGCCTACAAGTGTAGGTCGTGGTTTTTGTCCCCTTGAGTTGGGATTTTTCCACATAAAAATCCTGTGTCCCATTTACTTACTGCTTTATTGGCATTCTCAGCATAACCTCATAGAGAACCAAGTACTCTACGGTTTGGTGGACTCATACAAACTAATAATTGGTATCAGAGCGGGTTCATCCTATCAGGCTAACACCTAGGAAGGATCCTTATGGCCGCTCCACCAAATTTTGAAGAAGGTCAATCTACATACCGACCACCCAGGTTCAATGGACAATACTGTGGGTGGTGGAAAACAAGAATGCATGATTCCATCATGGCTGAGGATTCTGAGTTATGGGATGTCATATGGGACAGTCCGTATGTTCCAACAAAGGTACTGGAAGAACTTCCATTTTCAATGTCAAAAACAAGTAAAGAATACACCGACGCAGACAGGAAAGCTGTGGAGAAGAATTTTCGTGCCAAGAAGATTCTCGTATGTGGAATAGGACCTGAAGAATATAATAGAATCTCCGCTTGCGACACTGCTAAGGAGATATGGGAAGCTTTGCAAATAGCTCATGAGGGAACCACCCAAGTAAAACAGTCTAAGATCAATATGCTCACTACCGAGTATGAACTCTTCAGGATGAAGGACGATGAATCTATTCAAGATATGCACACAAGATTGTCTTCCATCATAAATGAGTTACACTCACTTGGTAAAACCATTCCTAGAAACAAACTAGTGAGGAAAATCCTCAGTATTCTGCCTAGCCCTTGGGAAAGCAAAGTGAATGCTATTACTGAATCAAAGGACTTGCAGGAGCTGACCATAGAAGAGCTGGTTGGAAATCTGAAGACTTACGAGATGAAGAGGAAGATAGAAAGTGAAAGAAGAGAACCAAAGAAAGAAAATAACCTGGTACTCAAAGCTGATAGCAATGACTCAAGTGAGGAAGACACTGACATGGCTTACCTAACCAAAAGATTTCAGAAGATGGTCAGAAGAAATGGAGAAATGCTAAAAAGGGGCAGCTCTAGCAAACCAAAAAATTATGATCTCTGTCATTAGTGTGGAAAGTCTGGACACTTCATCAAAGACTGTCCTTTCTTGAAGCAAGAATTCTCCAAGAACAAATCTAAAAAAGCAGCTAAGAGGAACCCGGTGCCTCTCAAGGACTTCAAAAGAAAGAGATCTGCTGACAATGTGGTGAAACATGCTCTTGCAGCATGGGGAGATTCCTCCGGTGAGTCTGAAGATGAAATTGATGCTGGTGATAGTTCCATGATGGCAGTTGAAGGCGGGGAAAATGAATATGACTCAACTTTTGCTTTGATGGCCCAATCAGATGATGATGAAGACGATGATAACAAGGAGGTAAATTTCAGGGATGTTTAGAGAAATCTGAAATCCTACTCTCCTAAAAAAACCATGTCTTTAGCCAGTGTACTGATTGATGCCTATCATAGTCTTGTGGAGGATAGAGATTCCTTGACCATAGAACTAGGAGAAGCTGAACAAACTAGAGATGACATAGTGGCTGTAGTTATTGACCATAAGAAAACCATTGAAAACCTCAAAGAAGAAAGAAATGATTTCTTGGCAGTAATTGCAGACCTAAGGGAAACAATAGAGAGACCAGGGACTAAGTCAAAACCTAGAAATTCTGGAAAGGGAAAAGAGATAGCCAGTGAGGAACACATTAGACTTGAAAATGAGGTGAAAGTTGCGAGAACTAGGATATGTGTTGAAACTGAGAAAAACAAGCACCTCCAGACTGATCTGGAAAGAGTAAAAAATGATCTTGAAAAGTTCCTAAAGCGGACCTGGTCCTCAAAAGCTATCACTGCCATGTACACTAATAATGGTGGAAACAAGTAGGGAATAGGGCTCCAAAGGGAGAAAACTCTTTACAAGCCTCACAGCAAGTACGTCACTATTTCTGATAACTGGCTTTGTACCCACTGTGGGAACAATGGGCACTTCAAAGAAAATTGCCAGGCCATGGTTCAATCTGTTCAGAAAAACAAAGTGTCTGCTGAAAAAGTGACTACTAAAGAGGGACCAGGTCCCACTCACAAAAACCGCACATTACCTGCACGGACTAAGAGAGCTCTTAGTCATCCTCTTGCCTACTACAAGGGACCCAAACTTGCTTGGGTTCCTAAAACTAACTCTTAATCTTCTTGTGCAGGGAACAGTGAAAGGAAGCGGTCAATAATGATTCATGGATAGTGGGTGTTCAAAGCACATGACTGGGAACACCGTGGACTTTCTTTCACTAAAAGCCCTTCAAGGAGGAAGTGTATACTTTAGCAATGGGAAAAAGGGGTACATTCTTGGAGTTGGAAAAGTCGGGAAGTCACTCACTCATTCTATCGAAAATGTGTACTATGTCAATGGCCTTAAGTACAGTCTCTTGAGTGTCTCTCAGATCTGTGATAAAGGAAACAAGGTGGAATTCTTGTCCAAAATATGTACAGTTACTAATCTGGTAACTTGTGAAGTGGTACTTGTGGCCAAGAGATACAAAAACATCTATGCTGCCGATTTTGAGTCCTTACAAAGTGGTGTCTGAGTTGTCTGAAAGATGTTGATGATGATGCTCAACTGTGGCACAGAAGACTGGGGCACGCAAGCTTTTCTCTTCTGAACAAACTAATTCAGAAGGACCTGGTCCATGGTCTGCCCATGTCAAAGTTCAAGGTACAAAAAATTTGTGATGCCTGTGCTAGAGGAAAACATGTGAAGTCCTCTTTTAAGTCTAAAAGGGATGTGAGTACCTCAAAGACACTATAGCTTTTGCATGTGGACCTATATGGTCCTTTGAGAGTGCAAAGCAGAGGAGGAAAGAGATACATTTTTGTGATAGTGGATGACTACTCCAGATTCACATGGACTCTGTTTCTTAGAACTAAAGATGAAACCTTTGAGGTGTTTGTGGCCTTTGTGAAGAAAATCCAGGTGAAGATGGAGTCTAGAGTAGCATGCATTAGGTCAGATCATGGAATGAAATTTGACAATGCCAAATTTGATGAGTTTTGCAATGAAAATGGCAAGAACAAAGCTAATCGACAGTGGAATTGCAAAAAACTTCTGGGCTGAAGCGGTCAACACTGCCTGCTACTTGGTGAACAGGTGCATGATCAGATCCCTCCTAAATAAAACCCCATATGAGTTGCTGAATGGAAGGAAACCAAGCTGACTCACCTAAGAACATTTGGGTGCAAATGCTATGTCCTCAATAATGGAAAGGATCAGCTTGGTAAATTCGATGCCAAGAGTGATGAAGGAATATTTCTGGGCTACACTTCTCAAAGCAAAGCGTACAAGATATATAATAATCGGACTCAATGTGTTGAGGAAAGTGTTCATGTTATTTTTTATGAGTCTTATCCATCCTGTGAGAAGAGCGCTAAAGAACATCAAGATGGAGAACCCTTACTAGTACCTGGTGAGGTCATTGACATGACAAATGGAAAGGCGGATATATGAGCCAAGTAAAAGAGCTGAGTGAAGACAATACTGCCTCATCTTCAATGGAACCAGGTACTTCAATTACAACCACTAAAGCTGAAGAAAGAGTGGTTGATGCAGTTCAGGGTACTCCACTAGCACCTGAGAGAAGAATACAGGAAAACCAGTCAAATGTACCCACATTCTCTCTAAATGAACCTCAGACGTCTAACTGGAGACACAAAAGCTCTCATCCTCTTGACAACATAATTACCCCTCTAGATTCCGGAGTACAAACCAGGTCAAAAGCTAGAAATTCACTTTCCTTCTCAGCCTTTCTCTCTCAAATAGAACCCAAGAATATCAAGGAAGCCTTGAAACATGCAGATTGGATTACAGCCATGCAAGACGAGTTACATCAGTTTGAAAGGAACAATGTCTGGCACCTGTTACCCAGACCCTTAGATTGAACCATTATAGGAACCAGGTGGGTTTTCAGGAACAAGCTTGATGAACAGGGAAATACCACAAGGAACAAGGCCAGACTAGTTGTTCAAGGCTACAATCAGGAGGAAGGGATTAACTATGATGAAGCGTTTGCTCCGGTTGCTCGCATGGAAGCTATTAGAATTCTAATCGCTTTTGCATCTCATATGGAATTCACCTTGTTCCAAATGGATGTCAAAAGTGCATTTCTGAATGGACTTCTTAAGGAAGAAGTCTATGTGAATCAACCTCCAGGGTTTGAATGTCATGAACACCCTGAATATGTGTTTAAACTGGACAAAGCATTGTATAGGCTGAAGCAGGCTCCTCGAGCTTGGTATGAAAGGCTGTCAAAGTTTCTCTTGGAAAATGGCTTTAAAAGAGGGAAAATTGACAACACCTTGTTCCTGAAGAAATGGGGAAGGAACCTGCTCATTGTTTAGGTCTATGTTGATGATATCATTTTTGGGGCAACAACTGATTCTCTGTGTGAAGAACTTGCAAAACTCATGGGAAGTGAGTTTGAAATGAGTATGATGGGGGAACTGAATATCTTCTCGGTCTTCAAGTAAAACAGTCCCCAAAGGTTCATTTGTCAGCAAAAATACATTAGGGAGCTCCTGAAGAGGTTTGACATGGAAGCATCAAAGGTGATAGACACTCCCATTGCTACGGCTACTCGACTGGACAGGGATGAAACTGGGCATCCTATGAATCAAACCATGTGTAGAGGCATTATTGGGTCTCTTCTCTATCTTACCGCCAGTAGACCTGATATTGTCTTCAGTGTGGGGCTATGTACAAGGTTTCAATCAAATCCCAAGGAATCTCATTTGAAGGCAGCCAAAAGAATTCTAAGATATCTTAAAGGAACACAGGACCTGGTCCTTTATTATCCCTCAGGTGATAGTTTTAATCTCATTAGATATGCTGATGCAGACTATGCAGGTTACCTTGTGGACAGGAAAAGCACTTCTGGAATGGCTCACTTACTAGGTTCATGTCTCATCTCTTGGGGCACAAGGAAGCAAAACTCAGTGGCTCTTTCAACAGCTGAAGCAGAATATGTAGCCGCAACATCCTGATTTGCACAACTTTTATGGATTAAGCAGCAACTGGAGGACTTCGGGGTACTCACTGAGAGTGTACCCCTTCTATGTGATAACACCAGTGCACTCAACATGGCCAAGAATCCAGTTCAACACAAAAGGACCAAGCATATTGATGTGAGGCATCACTTTCTGAGGGACAATGTGGAGAAAGGGTTGATATGTATGAAGTTCTGCAGGACAGAAGACCAAATTGCAGACATCTTCACCAAGGCATTAAGTAGCGAACATTTTGAAAGAAACAGATTGAAGTTGGGGCTTTTAAAGCCCAATTGAGGACCTGATTCCTCATTAGTTGGCTATGAAAATCACCTACAAGAAAAAACTTGCTAAAAGTGTTTTCTGGCCATGTCTAACTCACTTCAATACCGTTGCAGGTAAACACGCATGATGAGTATAGAAGCTGTAGATACAGTGCATGGATGATAATAGAGGATTGATACTTCCAAATAACAGGTCAAGAACCTGGTTCTTGTACCAAAGGTTAGTAGTTCTGTGCATTCTTTAATACACGTCTTAAAAAAGGTACAAAACATAACTGCCATGTTATCCAACTTTTCAGACTCTGTTGTCACGTCTCTTCACTTCAAATCATTCCATATCCCTCTGAAACGTTTCACTTCTCCACGCCCAACCGCCGTTTCAGAACCGGTCCCTATCTCTCTCTTCATAATTATCCATTCTTAATAAAACCCCCCTCCGTTCTCCACAAATCATAAGTCCTCCATTAGAACCTCCCAAAGCACATTCACTCCATCTTTCCATGGCTGATACAAACCCCGGCCTCCCTGCCTCAAATATACCTATTACTGAAAAACCTATGGAGTTCTCCCTCCCTTCTGAGTCCTTTATAACCACTCATACTCTCCCTACTGAAATCACACCGCACCCAAATTCTCCGTCTCTTTCCATTTCAGAAACCCCTAAAAACACTGATCCGTCCTCTCTATCTTCTGAAATACCCATTAATCAAAGAACAAGTGGAGAACAAAGTCAAAGGCATGAGGTCGCAGAGGGTTCCGCCATTGTTGTTGCAGATTCCGTGGTGGTAGTAGTGCCGATTGAGAAAGACAATGTTGTAACCATCTTTGTGGTATCTGCTGACGGTGTTCTTCAGGAGATAATTACTTAGAAAAATGTGGTACAGGGTATGGGGAAAAAGGAGCTATACTACCAGTTGAGGACGCTGCACTAGTAGAAACTACTAGGCTCTCACATGAGGAATCTGATCCCTCTCCGGAGGACCTAGGTCAGGGATTTCATTCCCAGGACAGTTCTGCTCCTGCATTTGATGTTGCGCCTCTGGACATTCAAGCTCCTGAGATGAGGTTCAGTGATGAGGAGGATCTAGATAACCTGGCTCTCGATGCGTTCATAGTTAAGCGGAGGGTTGTGTCCACTCCTGAGTCTTTCACCAAACGACCTACTACCAGGTTGCAAGCTAAGGTGGCCTACGACTCTGCCCTTCAAAAGAGCATAAAAAGTAGTAAGAAGCAAAGGAGGAAGCTGGTGAAAGATAGTGTGCCCATAGTGATAAGAAGATCCCTGTGGTAGAGGTGGAAGAGGAAACACCAGATGAACCTGGTTCACTGATTAGACGGTCTCAAAAATTGAAGCAGCCTGCTTCAGCTGAGAAGGTTTCAACCTCTAACTTCAAGTTGAAGGATGTTGTGCGTGAGTTTTCGCTGTCTGATGAGGATGTGTTAGTCAAATCCAAGGGAAAAGAGAAATCAAGTGGTGGGAAGTACGGCAAACGAAAGTCAGAAATTGTTCAGGAACCTGGTTCTTTGAAGAGGATGAGAAGTGAAGTCAGCCTTGGATCAGAACACCTAAGGCACCAAAAGGTTCTGCTGGGTCGTACGTTTGACCCAGCAATCTCTGAGATGGCTGGTATGCGACAAATTCTTGAAATGGTTGAGTTTCAACGATGGGGGAATATATTCCAAATAGATGCACCTATGGCATATGAGGATGAGGTACAAAGCTTCTTTGCTAGCCTCTTTCCCGTTGAGACGGACCAAATCCATAAGAAGGCGTTACTCCCTGTCTATCAGTTGCTTTTCGAATTGGTAAACAAAGTTATATTGCCTCGATCTGAGAGGAGATCTGTGACCTCTAAGTCTGACCTGTTCTTTATGGAGCAACTGGATAGCTTTGCTCTTGTAAGCCCGCCTGCTATTATGATTGAACACATGCAAAATGTAGCCACCTTCAAGGATGGTAATCATGGCCTTCCCTACGGGTTTTTGCTTATGCGAGTGTTTAAGTTCTTTGAGGTGCCAATGGGGCAAGGCAATGTGGGGACTAAGAATCAGACTTTCTCACAGACAACATTGGAAGAATGCGAGTGCATAGAAAAGAATTGGGGGGTAGGAAGTACATCAACCGTCTCACAGCTCATTAATGCTCAGAATAGTGCAATTGAGGAGATTCGTCGGTTGAAGGCTAGGAATGCTATCCTGGAAGGTCAGAAAGCCCAAGGGGTTTTGACGTCAAATGATGAAGTAGCTCGTTTGACAAAGAAGAATACTGATCTCAGGGCGCAAGTAGAGAACCTGAAAGCAGAACTGCTCAATGAGCAAAAGTCGGCCAATGCCCGAATATACCTTGTTCTCCAAACACTTGTTGCAGCCTCCAAGCCCTCTACTCCTAGTGCTCCCTAAGTAACCCTTCAGTGACCAGCTTCTGGAAATGTCCTTTAAGTTTTTTTTTTGGGCAGATGCTTTGTTTTCTTTTTTTTTGATGTGGTTGGGATGAAACAGTACTACTCCCGTCTTAACAGTCCAATGTTGCCTTTGCTTTTTAAGCAAAGGCATATTTAATTTTATTAATATAAAATTTATCCTCTTTTATTATCTCATTGCTTAAATTCTATGTTTCTCTTCTCTATCATGATTGTGTGCACATATGTGGCATGAGTTAGCTCGGCTAGACTTCTTTATGCTGTTTATCTGTCCGTGTGTTTTAATGATGCCAAAAGGGGGAATAAATAAGTGTAAAAATAATGAGAAATAAGCAAGGCATAGAGTCAGGGGGAACTTATGGAACTGGTGTTCTCCTGTTAATTAATCTGGTTCTCCTTGCTTTAAATCCATGTTATCAATGTTAAGTTTGTCATCATCAAAAAGGGGGGATATTGATAGGTTTTCAATGTCCTTGCTTTATATTTTGATGATCTAATAAACTTACTGTCAAGGACCAGATAGGAAACCTGACACACTTGGACTATACTGCAAGTTAACGGATTCCAGCTAAATGTGAACTGCTATAGCTTCAGGAGATAGGAAACCAAACAAGTACCCGATACCCTTGTGGTTCCCTCATAGCAGTACAAAGTCAATTGGACACAGCTGGAAGCGACGTGACCGCCTGCACTATTTTCTGCACTGCACTGCTTCTAGTGCCCACTTATTCCTTGACCAACTAAAGTGCTTACATCATTTCAAGTGATGTCATCAAGGTGTATCAACAATGAGTTTATATCAAAACATCACTTGAACATTTCTGTTCCTCATTCAAGCCTTTTTCAAAACAGAGAAATTAATTCTCAAGAGCTTGAAGAACAAAGTTAAACACTACTACGGACCAGTTCCTAAAGTTAGTATTTTAGTTGTCCTTAGTTGAGTTGTA